>NC_041399.2:36220060-36477560 GCF_900747795.2 Erpetoichthys calabaricus
GCAGAATATTAATTAGGACAGGCAAATGTAAGCAGACAGCATTGTGGAATGAGCACTGAAATCAGCACAGCCACTTGACGGCATTGATAGTTTCTTTAGCCCCTGCAGGTTTTGTTTTTTGCTGGAGGTCATGCCATTTTTATTTCAAGAACTTTCACCAGGGGATTGCAGTTTCTGACTGCAAATAATGCAAAAATGCCTATGCAAACATTTATTACATGTCTGCTGGATCACTGTAAATCAATACCAAATAAAACTGTGAAATGTTTACTGCAGAAGGTACAGAAGCCTGCATTTGGAGCCTTGTTAAATTTTTAAAATGAGCTCATATTACATCAATACTATTCTCTTTGCACTGGTAGAAACCACTGAACTACACAACAGATTTTAACATGCTTGGGCTTTTTTTGTCTTTTTGACCACTGATTGAATTACTAATGTACCAGTTCATTCATTTTTTTTAACCCACTTTTTCTCCAGAGGAAAAGTTGCAAGGCAGAAAGCAGGGTAAGCACCACTTGGCTTCAGGCATCAGTACATTCTGGAGCACAGTCATCCACAGCAGGCAAACTTGTAGTCACCATTGAACCGAACATGTGTTTAGTAAGTGGGACAAAACCAGAGTTCCAGGAGTAAATCCACAGCCATAATATGACAAGCGACTGGGCCATTTGTGGGGCACAGTGTGTCAATTTACTGTGCTGTACACCTTACACACACCCTTGTGTAGCCTCTAGTCATTTTCAAACCTTCAATCCTGCTCTGAATTCTGGACTTGAAATGCAAAGAGACCACCTCCTGTTTTTAATTGACCAAAATCGGCAGTAATTACTCAAAACAGATTACAGAATATGCATCAAAAAATTTAAGGTAAGGTGAAAAACTCGGCTCTTTTTGGATATTCAATGTGTTCAACTGTTTTTGAAAGATGGTTAGTGTGGCTCCAGGGTGCCAAGTTCAGTTCTTATCTCAGTCTCTTCTCTGTGCAGAGTTTCTCCAAGTACCTCATTTTCTTAATACACCCAAAAGATAAACACGTTTGATTTCCTGGCTGGCCAGGTACCGGGTGAGGGGGATGTGTGGGTGACTGAACCCTATGATGCACTGGACCTTCTAATGCAAATGAAAGAAAACAGTTGGAAGAATGGATTACTTGGAATGGAGGAATAATGGCTGAACAGACAAAAAGTGAACTTTTCAGATGTTCTTGTGAGCTTACAGTAGGGCCTCCTGTTTACCTACTGTAGTCCATAGACACAGTGCGAGTTTATTGTTGATGTTTAACATTCCTGATGAGAGTGAATGTGGGCATATGCTTTGTAACAGACTGCTGTTCTCAGGGCTAACAGCTGTCTTGATCCTGTTGCTGCCAGGTTAGGCTACAGCTTCCATCCACTTTGTTAGACTAACAGAAATGGACTTCTTGTCTTATTTATCTCCGATTATATGAGACTTTCAATTCATATTTTTCTAAAGTCTTCACTGATGAAAACTTAGATACCTCCAGCTAGTTATATCAAATAGTATTCAAATGAGTTGATTTGGAGATTTTGGGAAAGCAGCAATAATAAAATAAAAAAAAACTGAAATTAAATACATTGCCAGGCCAGATAATGCTTACTCATGAGTGCTACTAGTTATATGTGTATATGTATATAAAAACACTTAACAAGTACCGTATTTAACGGAAATCAATGTTATTGTTACTAAAGAACCAGCAAAACACTGGAAACTTGCATGTGTCATCCCATCACGCAAAACTGGGGACTGGGACAGTTCTTGGAAAATCAAGAAGCTTGCCTAAATTGTATTGCAGGACAATTAAAAATAGCAAATATTAAAGACAAGACTGAGCAACAAATATCAAGTATGGGTGCAACAGTCAACTTGGGTTTACATGGGGGGCATGGCGTTTTGTTAATGTAATAGTGAAGAAGCAGCAAAAAGATCAATCAGAGTGGTTCACACAATTTTATGTAACCTAATTTTCAAAAAGGTATTTAAGAAAATCATAGTGGGGTAAACTAACAAAGATGTGGAAATTATTGTTCAGCATGTAAAAGGGTGAAAAATTGACTTAAAAATTAAAGCAAAGGGTTTTGTTGTCGGAAGCAATTTCCAAATGCCCGTGACAACATTCTGTAGCAGCATTCCCTTTTTATTTTTTGTTGATATCGCTCATTTGTGTGTTGTCTTTTTTTTTTCCTTTTGTTTATTTTTTTAATCAACAAATGTCCTGTCATAAGACACTTCTATGGGGCCTAACACTGAACAAACAACACAGATTACTAAAACATCCATTAAAAAAGATAATCGTACTTCACTTATGTCATATAACCCAACTGTCAGATAACCAGTCATATGCTTACAACATCCCAAACACTAAACGCTAAATTAACCACTTCCAGAAAAACCTTTCGCAAACGGCTGGGGAGCATTTTAAAAGAAGAAAACTCTTGAATGGAAGACCTGCCTACCCCCTCATTCATTGTTCAGGGTCCTGCTCATTCACTGGCTACCACAACACCTCACACCATATAAACAACTCACAGTGCAACCTAACAATTGGGGAACAATTAGGAAAACAAGAAAGTGTAAGTATTATCAGGTAGAAAATGTCATATTTGAAGTACTTCAACAAGGAGAAGGTCAATGCAACAGACTAGTTTCAAAATGTGCCGCTAAAAACCCAGAAACATGGCATTATGGCTTAATGCCCAGTGAATTAACTATTTTAAAACTGTGTGTGTTTGAGATGCTGTGAGTATACAACTGGATGTCTGACATGGATTACTGTATATGACATACATAAAGAGTCTTTATGGATATGCTTATATAGTTTGTTCAGTGCTGGTCCCCACAGAAGCCTACTGTGTCAGGAATTTTATCTCCATT
Organism: Erpetoichthys calabaricus; assembly: GCF_900747795.2. Classification (NCBI taxonomy): domain Eukaryota; kingdom Metazoa; phylum Chordata; class Cladistia; order Polypteriformes; family Polypteridae; genus Erpetoichthys; species Erpetoichthys calabaricus. Next base: position 36,222,956 of record NC_041399.2, read on the forward strand.
CTCCATAAAAACATTTCTTCCTCAGCCATTCCTAAAAACAACACCAGCCTTGTAACAGATAAAAAAACTATAATATAATTTTTGGGAGGGGTATTCTTCTGCAACAAAACTGGGGCACAGATGGAAAAGTTGATTAAAGTTAAATTTCAGACTAATGTTAGACAGTATTTCTTCAAAGAAAAACAGATAAGCAGAGTAAGTTTACCAAGCAGTAACGGCCTGCACTTGTCTAAGCTTTCATGTGCTTTCAGTAAATATAAACAGTGAAGACTGCAACTGTACTGAAACAATGTTAACTGTACGTTATACAGAACAAAGCACAACTCCCTTTGTTTAGGGAAAAACTATACAGCAGCACACTTCTAAAGCTGGCAGTACTGCATATGATTGTCAGGGCACTTACTGTAACGTTTGAGAAGGTAACCCCCACCATCCACAAGAAAATCCTGGGGTTTTTAGTAAGGATATCCTCTGGTGATATTTTTGCCCATGTTGTTAATAATAGGAACAACAATGTGGGTGATAAAAGAGGAAGGAGGCCTTCGGAAATTGAATTTCTTTGGAGGGTTCCAAGTTTCTTTGCTCTGGAAAGGCAGTGAAATAAATAGAAAAATGGACATGAAACACAAAAGTCTTTGGTGACATTACTAAACTCAGTCCTGACTTAAATTATTGTACATGCCTGTGTAAAACTAGGCTAACAGTTACATTCTACTTAATGTAACAGTTTCAGAGTGTAGCAGTTAAGCATTTCACTACATATTGTATTGTGTGTATAGCTGTGTGTGACAATATTTGATTTGATTTAAATTCTAATCATTTCATCAAGGAATAGAAAGATAGTAATACAACTAGCTGACTGTCAAAAACATCAAGACATGTAATCTCACAGAATCTATAAACGGTAATGAAGCAGAAAAGCAGCATAGATATTATGAATGAATGCTGTGTTTTCTTCTTCTTAGATATTGTAAAAGTATATCTCTAGTTGTCCAGTTACAGTCTGCAGTGAACTATATCTAAAATATTGTATACACATAGGGTAGGTAAACAAAAAAAATCAATAAAAGGTTTAAAAATCGCCAAAATGGGTGCCATTGTGGGTATAATTTATAAAGAGTGCTGACAATCTGTACTACATCTTTATGCCTTTCAATTGAAAACATTTGCTCTGTCTTAAAAAGTTACTCACTGGTAAATATTGTACAGAGTCTGGGGAAGAGACAGAAATACACTGCAGCCTGTAAAGAGAAACAAAAGGCAACTGCTTAGGGTCATCTGGTCACTATAAAATTCAGTATGGCTCCTTCTCGTTGGCATCTCCTTGTAACAGATCCGTGACTGATGCATAAATTCTTCAACACTTTTTTTTCCCCCTCAATTAACAAAGCCACTAAGGCACAATGTGTAATTGGATGCTTCAGGCTCTCACATTTGTTTTCTATTTTCCAAACTTTTGGCTTTCACACACTCTGCTCGTTTCTGTTCTGCACAAAGGCTTGTCATGTACAGACCATGAACAACACTCTTATTGTGTAAGTGCATGCTTGAAAAGTACTACTTATGGGAAGATTTTTTTTTTCTTTGGGGCACAAATACGTTTCTGGGAAATTGTAAAATCTAAAAGGAGAATTTCTCCAAGGTCAGTGCTTGGTCAATGAATCAATATGTTGTATTAAAAATTATTGAAAACTACAAATCAAAGCAATACCATAATAGAGCACAACACAAGATCATTCTTCAAGATGGTGGGATTAAGTTGGGGGGGGGGGGGGGGGTGTGATGGTGCCTTAAAGAGGTTGTAAATATCAAGTAGCAACTGGAGAGTGTGAATACAGCAGTTGTGAAAATGAAGGATTTAGTTTTATGTATGTACAGTAACTGGAAAGGAAAAGTTTAAAGGCAGACGTTGCCACTTAAGACTGAGGTAAAGATTTGTTCTTCTTTCTCCAGGTCTTTTTGTTTCTAACTGCAGTTTTACAGTTGACCTTTTATTAATTCTCTGAAACTGAAACTACCACGTAATACTGTGCTGTCACTAGTTACATAAAGTCCTGGTTAAACCCAACTGCGCTCTCCTTCATATTGGGCCTTTCCAACCTCCTCCTTGTGTTGGTCAATATGGTTTTCTTTGCACTAACTACAGTAATTTTACTCTGTTATATACCCATCACCTGAAACCACTTCATTCATTTAAAATGTTGACTTGTATTCTGTTCATCTGATACCATACTGCAATCACATGTGCTCTGTAATTGTGGATGTTGTTCATGATACTCTACCATACTCAGAAAATTAATTCTTTGTGGTGGTAGTGCATTGGCACAGTTGTTGGCTCACATCTCACAATCCTTGGGGATTCAGGTCTGTTACTAGACCTGGCACTATGGAGCTTGCCCAGTGTACATATTAGCTTTCTCTGCCAACAATACTTGAGGTTTATTTAACTCTAAATTTAGTCAGTAGGAGTATTTGTGTGTCGGTATGGATCCTCATTTTATGCCTTAGGCCCAGTGATACCATGATTTCAAAACTGGATGGACCTACGGCAAAAACTAGAATGCTGTAAAATTCTCAGCTGTCAACTGGCTCTAACTCAAATATTATGTTAAAAGAACGTTATTAAGAAATACTCCACCCAAAATTATCTTTTTTTTTTATGTTACTTACCCCATGTAGTTTGTAGTCATGGCCAAGAAAAAAAAAATTAATCTCATGTTTATATGGAGAATGGAGTTAATAAAGTTTCTGCTAGAACAAGACCCAATAGTGTCCAACGCTGGATAACAACAAGCCATATCAAAAGCATCCATGGAAAAAAATCTCATGTCACTCATGTTGTATAATCCACACATCAAGTCATCTAGTCAAATGCTCACAACGTGTAAAATACATGCACTTTTTGATAAAATACTGTTAAATAAATAACTTCAGAAAATGAATATAGTCCAGAAACAGGAAGCCTCTTCACTTGGGGTCATGCTTTTAAATGTTCTCCAAAAAACTTCCATCCATCCATCCATTTTCCAACCCGCTGTATCCGAACACAGGGTCACGGGGGTCTGCTGGAGCCAATCCCAGCCAACACAGGGCACAAGGCAGGAACCAATCCCAGGCAGGGTGCCAACCCACCGCAGTCCAAAAAACTTGAACATTCAATTTTTTTCTCAGCCATCACTACAAACTACATGGGGTAAGTAAAGTATAAAGGTATCATTTTGGGTGGAGTATTCATCTGCTTTCTTGTGTTCATTTGAATTGTATTTTACTGTGTGTTTCATGACCCAGAAGTTAACACTGGTACCTCACAAATCCAGTGTCCTGGGTTCAAATCACACTCTGTCTCTTTGCACATTCTCTTTATATGTCTTTGTAGGTTTATCTGCCACATCCCAAAAGACATGCTGGTTGAGTTAGTCATTCCAAACTGGTCTAAATGTGAATGGGTGCATACCTTGTTGTGGACTCATGCCTTGTCTGGGGTGGGTTCCAAGCAGTTCTGAGAATATCATGTTTGTTTAACTTAATATGTGCGCTTATGTAGGTAAGTTTTAAGTTTTAATACAACAGGATTCACTGCCATTGCCTACTTTGTTTTGCTTTGACACACAAATCTTTTCTTATAAGGAAGTTGCCAAAACCTCTTTTCTGACCATTAACTAACAGTTCTCCTCACAGTACCTCTTTTTGGAATCCAGTTTCTGGGTCTTGTCTGATAACACTGTTCAATCACAGGCAAACACATTTAGAGATGTCTCCATGATGCACCATTTAAACACCTGGTCAGTGGACAAAGAGCAGTAACCCAACTACTGGTAACCTTTATGGACAAAACTATGCAAAAACTTTCAAACCAAAAGGTTTGATTCATGAGTATCCAAAAAACCAATGACAAAACATCCACTCCTGTGCTCTCAGCCTGGCTGTAACATAATGTTTACTCCACAGTAGGACCTTAATTGCCTGGAGTATGGCTGTAGCAGAGGATGGAGTGATCCCTTTTACTCCAACGGGTAACTTAGTGCTGGACTGCAAGAATACCATCCATGACAGAGCTGGATGCAGGTGCCTCACAAGTCCATATCTTGCTAAAGTAAACCAAGATGCACAAGCAAGAATGGGAACAAATCCATGCAGATTATCCCATTCATTATCCAACCCGCTATATCCTAACTACAAGGTTGCGGGGGTCTGCTGGAGCCAAACCCAGCCAACACAGGGCGCAAGGCACGAAACTAACCCCGGGCAGGGCGCCAGCCCACCGCAGGGCGCACACACACACACCAAGCACACACTAGGGACAATTTAGAATCGCCAAAGCACCTAACCTGCATGTCTTTGGACTGTGGAAGGAAACCGGAGTACCCGGAGGAAACCCACACAGACACGGGGAGAACATGCAAACTCCACGCAGGGAGGACCTGGGAAGCGAACCCGGATCTCCTAACTGCGAGGCAGTCCATGCAGATTAGCTGTGAAGAAATGAACACTGCTAATACGGTGCATAACTAGTTAAAAACTTACCATCCAACTAGCTGAAAAAAACAGTATTCTGACTAGACCATTTTAAAGCCAGCCTGGAACTTACAGTATGTTTTCTAGATAATTCTTTAGATAGGAATTAAGGAAGTTGAATCCACAAATTGTGAGCCTTTTTGTAGAGGAGAGAAAAAGATCAAGCTATGTGTGTGTTTGTTATTGTGCATCATCTGTATATACATGCACAGATCCATCTTCTATTATCCTTATGAATAAACTATCATTTATCTTTAGTGTAGCAAGCATTTTAGGGTGACTTATCGAATAGTCAATTGCCTGATCTGAACAAGAAAAAGTGAAAGTTTACTGTTATCACATTGCTCTTGTGAATATGTGTTAACAGTCCTAAGACTGTACTCATTTAGGAGTGCTACAGAGCAATGGACTGACTTGAACCGAACTGAAGGAGGGACTAAGGAGCCATTATGCAGTCTATGCAGTAAGACAAGTGACTGGTTAGTTAGTTATAACTGAAATATGCAATTTTCCTGAACATCTAAGGTGTAGGTCTCATACATTCTTGTAGATTTCGTCATCTTCATTACTCACGTAGGATGGGATTTTGGCAGTCAATCAGTTTATGGGTGATTTAACATTTTAATGCAAATATCTCTCAGAGATGCAACATTGCGGACTGTCAGTTTAAGCACCACACTCTGAGAAATTTCTTTCTAATTGCTTAAGCTGCATATTTTCACATTACACATAATGATTCACCCAGTTTGTATTTAACAATAATTGAATAAAGGCATTAGTCATTGGGTGGTTAAACTGACATTTTACTAAGTGAAGCTTTAAAAGAACTTGGAAAATGCCATATGTCTACAAAAGGTAAATATTCTAAAGCTTTAAACAAGTCTTTAAATAACTAGTACCTTATAACCTTAGCTTTAAATAAATATTGTCCTATGTCTGTAATAGGTAAATATTTCAAAGCTTTAATCACATTTTCTTTAAATAAATATTACCTCTATACATTGTACAATTTTCTAAATTTGATTTCTCATGATGTTTTTATTCAATTAACATTCACTCTTTCATTCAAAAGCGACTATGGTCTGGTCACTGAGAGATAACTTAGGCATTTGCCAGGTGATTTCCAAACTTGACCATGTTTCTCACCCACACATATTTTGAAATGATTGTATCTTTTGCTTTGTAAGTCACCCTGGATAAGGCCTAAATAAAATCCTGAAATAAATGAACATGTTTTAAGGAGATATAAATGACACTAAACACTCTTACATAGAAACCTATTGTAATAAATCTGATTTATAGTCTAACCATTTGCGCACCAGTTTATATTGTTAATTTCAACCACTACAGCTTTTTATCCAATTGTTTTCAATAATTTGCAGAATATTAACCTCAGATAATCTATTGTGAATCTGTTGATGCACTTGCACAAAGCAAATAACTGGTATACCCACCTACTCACTATTAATAAGACATGATTAAGAAAAAAAACAGTTTGGGAAGTTTCAAAACATCAGTCTGACGAGCATCTACTTGTTAAAAGATAAAACATTTCAACAAAAAGTTCAAAATGGACTTATGCCTTAATTTTCTACCCTCTTCCTCATGGTTAAATGGGTTTTCATACTCAAACGTGCATGATCTCCAAAACACTCAGTTTGGTTTTAGACACTTTCATGCCCAATGCTTTCAGCTGACATTCACAAAATCTTTCATATTATCCATTAAGCACAGAGTCCTCTAGGTTGTAGATCCATGTGTATTTTATAGTGGGTTCACTCTCAAAAGGATGTTTTGTCCCCAAAGTCTTAGCTAATGGCCTAATCCTTCCACACACAGGCTGACACACCTCAAAATAAGCAACAATAGGAAAAAACATAAAAACATTAAGGGAAAAAGCTTGACTTTTAATGCTGATTTAACTTGGGGAAACAAGCTGCTCTCATAGCAATTGAAGTAAAAAGTCTCTGGTCCAAAAGTAAAAACTGGGGTAAAAGCAGGTCTCTTTAGCTGTGTTTCCATGACAAAAGATCCAGATGCAGGATGGTTTGATGGAATCCAACAAGACCTCAATCAGATGTTAAACCATTATAATTAATGACCCACTGCTTGCAATGTTTATAAGCATTTGTCCAATAAATAAAATACTTACTATACACTGCGGTGGGCTGGTGCCCTGCCCGGGATTTGTACCTGACTTGCACCCTGTGCTGGCTGGGATTGGCTCCAGCAGACCCCGTGACCCTGTGTTAGCATATAGCAGGTTGGACAATGACTGACTGACTGACTTACTATACACCTCCACTCTTGTGCTTGCTTCTCTATATAACTACAATATATTAGCACGTTTTTGGTTTATGTTCCTTAAAATAAGTTTGTACCTAAACTTGGGCTTTATCTGTTTGGTTGTTTACCTTTGAAAAGGACCTTGTCTTACAGTCATTCTCCTATAGTGTCTGACATTGGGGACAATGCTTTTTCTAGTATAAGCAAATCATTTTTGTATTAATGCAAGTTAAGTCTACTGCATGTGTAAAGTCTACTGTAGTTTTATAGCTTTGTACACTTCTGCCACAAATATTACAGAAAAAGAAAAATCCCACTAGGAATTACAGCACAGGTACGCTTACAAGGTTTTTTTTTTTTGGTTTTGTTTGTAATTCATTTTTTTCCCTTGGCTATCCATATTGATTTTACACCAGCAAAAGTATTATTGCTTCATATTCATAATATGTATCTGTAGAACAGCTGAAGCTGTTTTTAATACCCAAGTATTCTCAGTTGTAACTACTTTCATTCATGTAACATATAAAGACAGCAGACTGCCGTGTATATACGAATTGCTTTTGAAAATTAGCGCTCTGCTACACAGTTATCTGCAATGAATGTAATTCATACCAAAATTCACTGCAGTCTAGCGCATCTGTGATATAGAATTGTTGTTCTTTTGCATTATGTTGTTTAACTCAGTACATACTTTTATGTTTCTAACCTCACTTTTTGTAGGACATGTAATGAGAGCTTTTACTGACAACATTAAACCTCACTGTGTGTGTCTGGACTGTAGTTTTGTCAGTGTCAAGTCACCGGTATGAAATCACATAGCCATCACAGTACATTTGACTGAAAAGGGCTGAAACAAAACATTACCTTAGCTTCTTGCATCTTGCCAACACCTTTGCCTTTTGGTACCACTGCACAGCTATAAGGAATAAGATCTTTAAACACAGTCTCTCTTTGTCCTATGGCAATGTTTTAACCACTCAGCCAGACAATTCTTCAATCTGCTTTCCTCTTTTATTAAAGGGTAATAGGGTGACAAGAGTGTATCCTGTCAGCAAAAGATTCAAGACAAGTACAATAACCGTGCACAGAATGGCTTTTCATCAGACGCTTCACTAACATACAGCCAATATAGCCAGATCATTTAAGATATGCCAATTACCAGATAAGTACAGTATGTCCATGGACCAAAGTATCAAGAGAAAACCATATTTGCAGGTACACTCTTCTCATATTATAAAATGTATGACCCAGTGACTAGGCCGTGAATCCAAATCCACATCTCCAGAGAGGCAACAATGCTTATTACTGCACAATCAATTAAGCTATTGTAAAATTCCTTCCAAATTACTTTCAAAGCCCATTCCCCTAAGTGTGACTATGTCGTACAGTACACACCTGATGTCCCATTATAATCAATGCAGCCCTGTATACCTGGCTTAAAATCACTCATGCATTGCTTGAAAGGGGTGCTCACGAGAGTTTAGTATAAAGAGTGGTGAAATTTAGTATATGGTTTGTTCATCAATGACAAGCTTCTGCACAGAAACTTACAGTATGAACTGTTTTAATATGTATGTTAGAACAGTAGTATGTGATCTTTTTCATTTGTCTAAAAGATAAAAGACATCCATTGCCATTTCTTAATTTAGCATAATATTATATAAAGTAAAATGTTTGTTCATTAGTTAAATCACTCATTTCTGAGCAAATTGTTAGATCATAGAGGTACAATGTTAGTATCAGAAACAATGAAGGAGTAACAAAATCTTATTATGTAGAGCAAAACAGTAAATAGAGAGTGGTCTTTAAATAGAAGCTACAAGTTAAAAATAAAACCTCTGGTATGTTACTGACCCATTGAGCTTTACAAAGAGTAAACATGACTTAGTGCTACTGAACATTAAGGCACAATCGACACTACTAATGCTAATGCTACTACTTTAAAAACACAATATTTCAGTTTCCTGAATAAGAAAAATAACACTTTCATTCTGGAATTTTGTCAGTATTACCATCTGGTGGTGAAATATAGTAACTACACAAGTGTAAAAGAGGACAACTTCAGATAAGTGTTTTATTTTTATATATTAGCTACAGGTACAATTTTGTAAAAAGGATATCAGCTCAGGAGTTCAACTTACCAATGACCATGGCTATTAATATATCCGCAAAGAAATAGCCAAACATCAGAGGCTTGTGCCACGCTTCTACACCATATATTGCTGTCAGCACATAGACAGCTGTTAATGTCTAGAAAGTACAGAAAAGGAGTGTTAATGATAGATACTTTTGCATGTGCTATAACTAAGTCAAGCTCTCCAAACCGGCCTTTACCCTGACAAACTGATTATAGCAAAAAATCACATATGTATACAAAATATATATTTATAAGATTTACATTTGGTTGATGATGAGAGGGGACATACAGGTGATGGGTGTAACAGAGCAAGAGGACAGAGGATATGGAAAAAGATGATCCACTAATGAGAGCAGCCGAAAGAAGAAGAAGAAGATTTATAAGGGGTAATTTACAGATGGACAGACATACAAATCATGCAGAAGAAGCTGAAGCCTAATAGTTTCTCTATACTTGCTCTTAGATACGGCCCCCATGGTATCTCTAAATCTTTGCTGCTTCCTCCCTTCTACCCCTTCAGTCCCTCTACTGAATAAAACGTGTCATGAAAACTGGCTAGGGAGTACTTAACATAACCTGATTTGTGGTTTTCATTCAGTAAAATGAAGTGTTTACCATGGCACCAGAGAGAGATGATGTGTGGCATTATCAGTCAAACGTGCAAGTAAGAACTTCACTGTACTCTGGACCTGTGACATTATTAATACTAATAGTGTAACACTGTCTTAAACTCACTGGTGGAAATGAAGTTCATTTAAAATGGAAGGCAGGAGGAGTTTTTCCACTGAGCAATCAGTAACAAACTTTCCTAGCTGTGGTTTAAGCAGATGCAGCATAAAAATAAAATGTACAGGATTCTACAACACTCAGCTAATAGTTTAATTTTATATTTTACAATATGAGAATTTTAAGAATACTGCAAGAAAAAAATAAAACCACCTGCATACCCACTTGTGTAAAAATCCACCTGTTGTCTGAATCAGGTCACAGGGGAATAGGAAGATGGAGCCTATTCTGTCAGCAAGAACAGCACATAATATATTTGGAAATTAATATTTCTTAAAAACTTATGGAATATTAAGACTTTTGAATGTGGGTAATAAAAATATATTTGGTTGAGATTCTGCCAAATAAAGGCTTGTTTTTCAGCTTTTACCTTGATGTTTAATTAAAATATTTTCACACCGGTCCAGATATGATCAACTATTATGTTGGTAACAAGTATTTTCATACAGGCATATGGTAACGATGGAGTGCCTAATGAAACCAACTTTCTTAAACAAAAATCCCTATCTATTAAGGTAAAACATCGTAAAATGTGAAAATCTGCAACCTTATGTTGAGTAAAATTTCGCTCTAAAATGAGGTGCTAATTAGTTTCTTCAACTAATTTGACAGCACTCATTTTAGTATGCCACCCTATACAGACTGATTTCCAAACAAAATCCTTAATAATCAAACTGAATAGCAGAATGCTGTGATTCTGATATTCTCCGCTGCACTCTAGTTGGTATACTAAAAGCTGGGTACTATGTAAAACTAAATAGATCAAAACTGAACAATTTTACTTTTATTTTAAAAAAATATTTACTTTATAAAACATAAATATATATCTTAGAATTAAATCAAATATAATCTAATTTGATATCATTTGATTTAAAAATATTAATTCAGTGACCTCTTTATATTCAGAGGATACCTCTACACCTAATTGTCAGTTGGTTATCATATTCAAGAGTTGGTCTGTTGTGATCATACTCGATTTCCTAATTCTCCCTATAGTCCTCATTTCTGCATGTTGGATTAACTGATAATTGGTAAGGGAACAACCCGTAAAATTCCTTTGTAAAAAATGAGTACCTTTTATTTTATGGTAACCAGCAGCGCATGCTAAACAGGGTGAACCTACTATAAATAACTCAAGAGTTGCATTTTATTCAGCCTTGAATGCATACATACAGATGTGATAAATAGAAGAATAAGTTTGGTATGAACATAAATTATTAGGAGGCATTTACAGATCTCTTAAATATTTAGAGCAGCCATGTTATTCTGAGTCCTTTAAAATGTCTTTACTTAATATTAAGAGTATTATTTTGCGGTAATAAACTTATTACTGATAGGAAATTTTTATTTTTTTATTTTTGAGAGAAATGTGGTTTTACAGTGATATAGTAATCATGCTAACTGAAACAGCCCCCAAATGTTTATTCTCATTCTGTTCACCATGGACAAAAGGCAGTGGCTTGGCAAATGTTTTCTCAAGCAATTTAAATTTTACAGACAGCATTCTTGGTAGTTTCACATCTTGAACATTTAGTTATCATTACCACCTGTCTATATATTAAATGTATATCATATGGCAAAATATAATGTCTTGTTTATCAATAAATTCTTAGAATTACATCAGCTGCCTGTGTTTTCACGATTGGTTTTAAAATACCCTTAACTGTATATAATTCTCTGAACAATTTCCACCTTTCTATTTCAAATTATCAGTCCCCTTACATCCCTAATCGTAGCCTCACATCTTTGGATACTAGCTTGTTGAATGTTTCAAGGCTGGTCCTATGGTCTTGGAACCCCATTTATTTTCTGCAGCCTCCATATCAGCTACAGCTTTTGTGTTCCTCTCCTTCCTGGCCATCTGGACCATTGTATTTCCTATTAAATCAGACACTGGCCATTGCTCTAATAACCATTACAGACTTTCAAAATATCCAAGTTCAACTTTAATTATATTTAAGTTCACCTCCTTTAGAAAGTTTCAAATTCTACCTTTATTGTTGCAATTTTTTTTTACTATCTGTAAAGCACTTTGAATTACATTGTTGTATGAAAATGAGCTATAAGAATAAATGTTGTTCTTATGTTGTTGATATGCTATCTACAGTATATAAAATGACTGCAAATTTTAAAGGTGTCCAAGATGGAGGAAACTAGTGTTTCACAATGTATTTGTGTGGGAAATAAAAAATGAATTAAGTTAGTCTTTGGCTATCCAAGTGGAACATAACCACACTTCCATTCATCTTCTGAATCCATGTTTTCTTTTATGGAAAATTGAGCCTATCCTATCAGCAATGCACATAAATTTGGAAAACATGTGGAGAGAACACCATTCCAACTCAGGGCAAATATATGCAGACATCCCCCCAACTATCCAGTGGGCTAGTCAACCAAATAAATTATTTTTGAGATGGTGGAAAGATTAAACGAGTCCCCAATGGAAACCCATGCAAAAAGAACAAATCCCTGCCAGTTGGTAAAGAGCATGGGTGTTTGTCACTTGTAATTTGCAAATTAACAGACCGCTTCAAAGTGTAAATAAATTAATTATTAATTCAAATTTCAAAAAGTCTGTTTGCTGAGCAACAATGTGCACAAAACAGAATGCATCACCATTACTGCAAATAAGGAATTTTTATACATAATTTTATCTTGTATTGAAATATTTAAGTTAATATAAAAAGTTGCAAAATACTTATTTTATTTTACATTTTTGTTAAAATCTGTGAAGGTCTGGTGTCCCATCTAATGGTATTTCCTGCCTTGTAACTCACATGAATTTATATGAATGTAACTCATGTGAATTTCCCCTTGGGATTAATGAAGTATCTATCTATCTATCTATCTATCTATCTATCTATCTATCTATCTATCTATCTATCTATCTATCTATCTATCTATCTATCTATCCATAATGCTTTTATTTCCCATAACTCTGAGACTAAATTAAGTAGTTTTAGTAAACAGAAGAATGGATAGTTAAATAAACTTTGACTCAGTTAAATATATTCAGATGAAGGATAAATACATTCTCAGGCCAGCTCTATTCAAGTCAGGGTCACAGGGGACCAGAACCCATCCTAGAAGCATCGGACACAAAGCAGGAATTGGTAAACTGCACAATGTTTTCGTTCTTTTAAAATAAGTTACACTATATTAGGTTTGTTTTAAAATTTACATACAGTAAATTTTTAAACATTTTCAGTATAAAGTTTTATTTATAGGTCTGTGGGACAAGGAAATTTTAATTTATTGCAAAATTCTTACTGTGGGCTTCTGCTGTTAGCAAGAAGTGCTCTTTTTTCTTAATTTTAACTTAATGACATTTATGCCACTTCATATTTAAAGTAACAACAAAATATTATGCATTAGAGTAATTAACTGGATTTCCAAACTCACTGTATTGTACAGTATGTTTGGCCATTTGGTGACTGATGATCTGGTGAGGTCAATTTGTCTAATGACTTATGACCTTGTGACACTGACTTTTGTTTTCATTCTCACAGTTTCTCTTATTACTTAGAGGTTGCAAGAATATCACTTATTATCTCATTTAAATTTTAAGAAATTCTAGTTAACCACCCATTTTCAAAACTATTAACTAGTCATTTGGTTCTTAGACTTAGAATTCCACAGTACAAAGCAGTTTTGAAAACGCAAATGTTCACACTGTCACCTTTAGTATGTGGGTCACTGAACTAACAAAAGAAGACAATGATGACATTCAAATAGCAGAGTCACTGGCTATCTCTATTCTACTTGAAGATGGGTAATTTTGAAAGCAGTTACCCTACTCACCACTTGACTTATGTCATATCCCCAGGGCAAGAAGAGCACCCCAGTGTTGTACTTTTCCCAGTGGGATAACATAAATGTAAACAGGATGATGCACAGTATGTAGTAGAGGGTGAAAGGTGTCACCTCCCTCTCAGCAGAGAGGCCAAACACCGAGAAAAAGGAAAGTGTAAAAAGTGAGGTGGCCCAGCTATCCAGTCCATGGTCAAATAGCTCCCCAAGTGGACTGCTGGAGCATGTCCTCCTTGCATGCTTTCCATCAACTGAATCTAAAAAGAGAGAACACCACCATTTGCTCTTAAGTGCCATAACAGTGATATACTGTACATTTTTCATTACCAGTACAAATACCAAAGACCCAATAGTAACCTCCATAGCAACCTCTAAATGACACAAGTTTCTACCATGAGAGCTGAGTATGTTCCATTTACTGATTCTTTTTTAATATTTATCAGTATACACTTGCTAAAGACATTCTGTATTTGCTACATACTTCAGTTCAGTAGCCAATAAATTCTCACTTGCTATGATGATTTCAAGGGAAAGGTCGGCGAAACCTTTTTCAAACTTGTCTAGGTTGACACTCTCAAACCACATAAAGTATCGTAAATCATGGTCTCAGCACAATAGTTTATCACAAATAATAACGGCATGACTTCACCAGCTGTGACTGCATACACAGTTTAAAATCTACCATGATGGTAGAAAGTAGAAGCAAGTCTACAAAATTTAGTTATTATTTTAATGAAAGGTATCCCGAACAGTTAAGAACTCAGGTGAGGGCAAAAATACTGCACACCGCGGTATTCCAGGATGAACACTGGGAAAACTCAAGATTCTGGATCATAAACAGTATAAAAATCATTTATGTGCAGAGTCTGCAAATAAATTGCAATGGAAACTTGAGACCTGTCAGAAGATGATGCAATAAACACAGTAATATAAGTGTGCAAGTAAAATATCAATATTCAACACAGAGTAAACACCCCACCTTTCTTTGGTCATGCATAAGAACAGTAGTAGTTCATTCTGATTTTCATTATTATTTTATGTAATATTTGTCATTCTACTGTCTTTAAATTGAAGCATTCATCTTGAAACTTGGCAATTAATTCAGTAAATGCGTAATGTAACCTTGCAAAATCTGAAGACTGCTCTGACTGCAATTCTTGATATTTCAGTTATATTTGAGCATAGGCAGGAGCAATTTTACAGCATTTCAGAAGATGTTTTTATTATTTCATAAATGCCTTTAACCCAAGGCAAATTAAAATATTATTACATCTTAATTTATAATAATAAGCATTTAGTAACATGACATTTTCTTTTCCAATATCTTGGTGTGCTGGTTTTAAGGACACCAAACATTCTTACCCAAAGCATAAGCAGAGAAAGTAGTGAGTCCAGTCAAACCCCACACCCATTTAGGGGCATGCCGAGACCCCGAACCTAAACATGAGGAGAAGAACAATTACTGAGCAAACATTACTCATTCAAGAAAAAAACACACTTTAAACAACAACTGTATAATATGATGATTAAAATTAAAACTTCCATTAATGAGAAGGTTGTAGACTTGTTTTAAAACTCAACAGATTTATCACTGTGTAAAAGACCGGGAGCACCACTGGGCACCAAAACCCAGACACACCACACTAAACAGTCCCAGGTGTAAAATGTGTAAAGGTTTTTATTTATATATATATACACTAGGGGGCTTAGCACCCTGCTCGCTTCGTGCGCCGACCCCCGTGCCTGTGCTACCTACACGCTAGCCTTGGTGGTTCTGTCGTTCGTGTATGGGGATGCAGTTGTACAATTTAAACATATTTTTTATTTTCCTGAGAATTGTTACACATGCATAATAGAACTATTTTACATTACAGCGAGTAAATAACCATATTAAAAAATAGTAAAATGTAATAATTTGAAAGTAAATTATGTTTCATGTTACGTTAGTTATTCGTTGCGTAATATGATTTCATTCTGTTTGGCTTTGAAACTAACAAGCAAATACTTTTTAAATTTACACTTTTACTGTAAAACTTCAGTAAAAACAATTTTTTTAATTACATTTTCATCAATATCACATTGAATTTTGATTCTGTGTTTGGACATTCATCTTGACAACACAACATATAACTGCCCGTGACTGAATTTTGTTTACTTCTCTCTTTTAAATAAAAAGACTTTTTCGAATGTTTGGCTCTGAGATTTGTTAATTATCTTTGCAAAAGCTATTCTAATGGGAAACCGTTAACGTTTTAATACAAATGGCATATCAAGATCTCCTTTGTTGTCTGATGTTATTTGCGGAAGATGTACTACATTACCTTTCTTAGATACAGTAGAAAGAAGGATGTAATTTGTGCGGTGGAAGACCGGACGGTGTTAACGGTTGTAGTTATTCTTCAGGGTATTGTAAGTTGATGTTTTCATCTTCTGCACAATCTCTACCAACTGTTTCAGCATAGTCTATTGATACGCATTTAACCAATTTGCCGTGTAAACGATCATCATTTTTGGCATTTATTTGTTTGACTTCATCGTTTCTCTGTAATAGGATTGCACGTGTACTCATTTTTTCTGTTGATAACCCTTCGTGATGAAGTTCTTCAATAGATTTGGACATAATAAGTCTTCTTTAATTAGGAACTTAAAGTGAGGAAAACTTTAAAATTTATAAGAGCTGAGAGAGCAGAAACTGTATCTGACAAAAGCATTCACACGAATGAGAGGTGTGAGTACCATGTGTACGGTTGAATATGGTTGGGAGGAGGGCGTGACTTTAAAAAATCTCATGACCAAGGTCTCAACTCGTGGGACTTGAAAAAAATCTTCCAAAAAGTCTTGTCTTGACGCTAAATACAATATATATATATATATATATATATATATATATATATATATATATATATATATCTTTATATATATCTTTATATATAACACAAATAAAATATATAAGAGAGAGTGAAGATAGTGTATTAAAAAATAATATGGCACTGTACTACTCCTGTCCATCCATCCATCCATTTACTGTACCCACTTAAACACTATAGCACTTGTTCTTTGTTGGCACTGTAATTAGTTCAAAATGTTAGGACAGATTTATAAGTTAGCCTTATACCTGTCTACAGACTGAGGTGATTGGAAATGAAAAAAATTAAAGTTTTTCACCCACTAAATTAATTACACATACAGTAAATCATACTTACTGGATGATGTGTAGTTCCAGTCATAATATGCCAACAGGAAGTAGTTTAATAGGATCAACAGAAACCCAGTGAATGTCAGCAGATTTGGAGCAATCCACAAAGGAACAGCCTGTAACAAAGAGACAAAATGAAACAAACATAACAATGTTTTCTAATACTGCTCTGACACTCCAAAACAGTAATATTTTTATATTGTCAATGTAAAGTGCTAAATCTGACTATACAACAGATTTAAGTAGGCTTTATAAATATGAATCTCTACTATAGTACTATATACTTAAATAAATCTTTTTACATATCTTTACCCCTCCCCCCCCCCTTTCATTTGGGACTTTTAGGCAATATAATTTCATCCCTCAGTACAAATAATAGCTTTTACTGTAAGTCAGTTATGAACTCTAACTTTCCCTATTGTCAGAGATTGTAAATATATCCAAAAACTGACTAACATCCCACTCAAAGTTGATGCCACTATTGCATAAACTGCCAGGTCAGGATCCAGTTACCAAATAATTAACAGATTGCTGTGGCGAGTGCAAATGGAGCAACACAGGGATTGTGATTTTATAATGGATATCAGTTCATGTAAGATCTGTGATATGACAAGATAATTCACAGTGCATCACTTTTTCCACATTTTGTTATGTTACAGCCTTACTCCAAAATGGATTAAATTCATTTTTTTCCTCAGAATTCTACACACAACACCCCATAATGACAACATGAAAAATGTTTACTTGAGGTTTTTGCAAATTTATTAAAAATAAAAAAACTGAGAAATCACATATACGTACTGTAAGTATTCACAGCCTTTGCTCAATACTTTGTCGATGCACCTTTGGCAGCAATTACAGCCTCAAGTCTTTTTGAATATGATGCCACAAGCTTGGCACACCTATCCTTGGCCAGTTTCGCCCATTCCTCTTTGCAGCACCTCTCAAGCTCCTTGAGGTTGGATGGGAAGCGTCGGTGCACAGCCATTTTAAGATCTCTCCAGAGATGTTCAATCAGATTCAAGTCTGGGCTCTGGCTGGGCCACTCAAGGACATTCACAGAGTTGTCCTGAAGCCACTCCTTTGATATCTTGGCTGTGTGCTTAGGGTCGTTGTCCTGCTGAAAGATGAACCGTTGCCCCAGTCTGAGGTCAAGAGCGCTCTGGAGCAGGTTTTCATCCAGGATGTCTCTGTACATTGCTGCAGTCATGTTTCCCTTTATCCTGACTAGTCTCCCAGTCCCTGCCACTGAAAAACATCCCCACAGCATGATGCTGCCACCACCATGCTTCACTGTAGGGATGGTATTGGTCTGGTGATGAGCGGTGCCTGGTTTCCTCCAAACGTGACGCCTGGCATTCACACCAAAGAGTTCAAACTTTGTCTCATCAGACCAGAGAATTTTCTTTCTCATGGTCTGAGAGTCCTTCAAGTGCCTTTTGGCAAACTTCAGGCGGGCTGCCATGTGCCTTTTACTAAGTAGTGGCTTCTGTCTGGCCACTCTACCATACAGGCCTGATTGGTGAGTTGCTGCAGAGATGGTTGTCCTTCTGGAAGGTTCTCCTCTCTCCACAGAGGACCTCTGGAGCTCTGACAGAGTGACCATCGGGTTCTTGGTCACCTCCCTGACTAAGGCCCTTCTCCTCCGATCACTCAGTTTAGATGGCCGGCCAGCTCTAGGAAGAGTCCTGGTGGTTTCTAACTTCTTCCACTTACGGATGATGGAGGCCACTGTGCTCATTGGGACCTTCAAAGCAGCAGAAATTTTTCTGTAACCTTCCCTAGATTTGTGCCTCGAGACAATCCTGTCTCAGAGGTCTGCAGACAATTCCTTTGACTTCATGCTTGGTTTGTGCTTTGACATGAACTGTCAACTGTGGGACCTTATATAGACAGGTGTGTGCCTTTCCAAATCATGTCCAACCAACTGAATTTACCACATGTAGACTCCAATTAAGCTGCAGAAACATCTCAAGGATGATCAGGGGTAACAGGATGCACCTGGGCTCAATTTTGAGCTTCACGGCAAAGGCTGTGAATACTTATGTACATGTGCTTTCTCAATTTTATTATCTATATATATAATTCACTAAGCCAGAAGACAAGTAGCCGAGCACGGAAAGCACGCCGGAAGGGGCGTGGATTCACTAAACCGCCGACAAGTAAGACGCCAATGGCGCACGCAGGAAGGAGCCACGCCCACCAACTCTTAGACCATTGGATACGACGAAAAAATCACAGTCACACCCACCAACTCGGACGCGACGCCTCGAAAAACATGCCGTCATTTCTGTTTGTCTGTGCCACAGTCCACTTGCAGCTCTGAGCCACGTTGACTTTTCATTAGTCAACCTCAGTGGAATCTTGGTTCACACAGAGGCAGCGCCAGAGAGAGACAGAGGCACACACAGGCAGCGCGAGAGAGAGAGCCGCACACACACAGTCAGCGACAGAGAGACAGAAGCACACACACAGGCAGCGCGCGAGAGAGAGCCGCGCACACACACAGAGAGGCAGTGCCACAGAGAGACAGAGGCACACACAGGCAGCGCAAGAGAGGACGCGCAATCCTTTAAAACTGAAGTTAAAACACAATGAAGGAAGCAGTCTTTAAAAACCAATAAGCCCTGTGCCTGTTTTTCATTAGCGTCTCACCTGCTTCAGGCCCTGCAACAGTTGAGACGCTCTCTCTGCAGCTGACCTTCTCTGTGCCTGACTCCACTACTGTCAGTCGCCTGATTAAAAATGGCCTTTTGAAGGGGAGCTATGGACCTGCTATACCACAGAAACACATTGCCTTCGAGCCTGCTCTCGCTCACTCTTAACGTACCGGCTTTCTCTCTCTCTCCTCACTCACTCACACACTGCACAGGGGAGAAATGCCCGAAGCACGAGTCTACCCTGAAACCGTTTCAGCCACACTTCCACGCCCCTCACTACACTGTGAGTGCGATGATTATTTATTTAAAAATGGGCTTTTGAAGGGGAGCTGTGGACCCGCTATACCACAGGATCACCTGTGACATTGCCTTCACATTGTTTTCCTTTTATTTATAATCCTGTTGAGCAGATCAGACACCCAGGCAAACAGGCCCGCCCCCACTCCTCATGGTTTCGTCTCTGTTCAGCAGTGTTTGCCAAACTCGGTCCTGGTGAACCCCTGTGGCTGCAGGGTTTTGTTCCAACCAGATTCCTAATCATTAATGCCGGTGAAACTCATCCGGGATAAGTCGGTTTTTCAAAAGCAGCCGTGTAGCAGATTAGTCTAGCAAGATGTAATAATCCGAGATGAATGCGCGCCCTCGCGCTGAGTGAAAAGCCAATATATATTGAGTCTACAAAACATGATCAGCAAGTCTTTGATAGGCTGCAACAAAATGATGAAAGAACGGGCGCATTTTTTTCACACAAGCTGAGTAGGTGGGTGTTAGTTAGTTAATTAGCAACTCGAAGGATTTCAAGATATAATATACACAAGAGGTAACACTGCAAAAGCGGCCCAAACCAGAAAAGACAGCTGGCAAAAAGTGCCTGACAAATTAAACGCGTGTGCATTGTACTTACTGAAAGCAGCGTTATGGATTTTCCAAATGTTCATTTTTTTCCCTCTGCTTAAAAAACATTGAAAAAGCGCGCGGATTGGTTTGCAGTGTGTAAAACAGTTTGTTTGTCGCGGATAATTTGCTATCCACACAGGGAGGAACCAGGAAGCAAACCCACAATCTTTCACTGTCTCCTTACTGCAAAGCAGCCGTACTACTACAGCGCCACAAGGCAGTTAAAGAATGCACCGGCCACATGTTCATTTTTTCCCCTGTGCTTAAAAGACATTAAAAAACTGTTTCTCAACTGTGACTCCGGAACAACTCAGTACGCGAAAAGCGGCCAGAATCGCAAACAACAATGAAAACTCTACGTGACTCACAGGTAGTGATGGGCTGTTCTATACTAAGGTTTTGACACTGTGTCGAGCTTTCGAAGCACTGCAGATTTTAATACTTGATCGAATAATGACATCTGTGATTTAAGGATTTCACATTTTCTTTCTCAAATGTGCTTACCTATATCATGGCAAAGTACAGCGATAAACTTTTATTTTCTCTCTACTCCGTTTTAATTAAGACAGACCAAAGAAAACATTTAAGGCTATTAAATGTGATCTCAAGAAAAGATCAGGGTTAATTATAATACTAATAACAGGAGCGATTATAATGATACAGTGCAAAAGTAAATACTAATTGAAAGAGCCGGGAATGCACGAGGTGAGGCGTCTTATTTTGTTTAACTCTTGCTATCGTATAGTGCATTCTGCCTGTCGGCGTTAGTTATATTTATATTTTTTAGACATCACACACTACAAGCTGCTGACGAACCCTTCTCTTCGTTGTCAGTCTGTAGCTACGAAAAAATAAAAGCAATACGACTTTTAACAGACGTCATTGAAGTTTATCATAAGTTTCTGTAACGTTAATGAAAATGGCCAGGAGGTGTCACGAGAGAGGTGAGTGTCAAATGCTTCGAAGCTTCGATATGATTTCCGACACAATTGCTTCAAATGTGTTGATGCTTCGCGAGGCTTCACCCCGCCCATCACTACTCACAGGTTACTGAACGAGAAATCAGCAGACTAGCATGACGGATGGGGTGTAATGGGCGTCCTTCCCCTCTCCTCCGGATTTTTCAAATGTTAATTTTTTCCCTGTGCTTAAAAATCATTAAAAAAGCGGCCTGATTATGCGGCATATGGTACGCCACGGGTTGGCTAGTTTTTAATAAATTATGAAGTGTTGTGTGTAGAATTCTGAGGAAAAAAATTAATTTAATCCATTTTGGAATAAGGCTGTAACATAACAAAATGTGGAAAAAGTGATGCGCTGTGAATACTTTCTGGATGCACTGTAAATCAGTTGTAAACCAGGAACAGTAGTAGCAGTTTTAAGATATCCAGGTTACAGTATTCCTGCCTAAACCTAATAAAACCTAATAAACAAATGACAGATTCAATTGGGCTACAATTCAAATATTGCTGGAAACCAACAAGCTATGTGGAAAAATGAAAATAACGTTCTACAAACAGACCAAATTAACATTAAAATGTAAATTGGAGCTTATGAGTGTTCCAAGACTTATCATATGATCCTTACTGAAACAAGTATTCTACTTCCCTAAATACACTGTTTGATCTAAAATATGATTATCCACCAGAGCCAACAGCTCTATTTAATCATTTCTCACCTCACATTAGCATAATCCTTATTCATTATGCAATAAAGCCAGATTTTCAATAATGGGTAGGAGCTGCCTGGTAACTACATAATATTATCTATAGGGTAACTCCACATTTATGCAGACTAATAACTATTTACTCTATTCTAGGCAGCTATTATATTAGATACATCCCTGCTGAACTAATTTACTGCTCAATCAATGACACTATCAAATGTGTACATAGTGCTGTTTAAAGATTCTTTGTGTATTCAAATCAGAGGATGGGGAAGACAAAAGATATAAGTGGCTTTCAGGGTGGTGCTGTAGTTAGCAACAGCCGAGTCTCTCTGAAATTTATGAGAAACAGCAACCCTGCAACCATGAACTTGTCAAGTTTTTAGATACAAAAGCACCATGAGTACATGGAAAGTAAACAGCCACCTAAAACAATCAGCAAATGCAATCCTGTTATTGGTAATAGACTATATTAGCAAAGACAGGCTGACAAGACTTGTACTGACTAATAAATGGGCTATAAACAGTCAACTAACAGCTTGGTACAGCTGTGTTGTTGAAAGAGGCATATCACACTACAAATTATAATTCAATACAGATGGGTTATGGTTGCTAGACCCCTAATGAATTTTTTTTATCCCGTCCTCCAAATAACTAACACCATGCATTTAGAGAGGTTAAGGAATACAAACACGGGACACTAAAGGACTACAAAAGTTCTGTCTTGACTCATGAAGCCAGGTTTCTGCAAATTCATACTGCTCAGAGGAAAAGGTGATGGTAAAATTTCCATAAGTACATAGGTTATATTAATTGTGAACAATGCAGGCTAATCGTGGCAATGTAAAGATAATGGGGTGTATTTTTAAGGGGCATACTGTATCTCCTGTCACACAGAGTAATGACTAAATGCCACAGGATATCTGAATATCGCCGCTGATCAGATGCATCCCTTAATGGCTGTGAATGGGTCTTTTAGGTAAGATAATGTTGCATACAACAATACTAGGCAAGTTCTGGAACGATTCCAGGAACCAAACAGGGAATGTATAAACCTCTTAACCCAAGCGAACAATATAGGGGTAAGAAGGATGAACTGCTCAGACCACAAAACCACCATCTTATTTGCAAAATCTAAGGTACACACTGTGGCTGACATGGGCAGTATTCATGTGCTGCACCTTCAATATATTTTTGAGCGAATGTCACAATGAATTTAGGCTATTGCGAAGGAACAACTTGCCGTCAAACACGTGTACTAAAAAAACTGTTTACTTGGTGTATATTAGTAACAAATATTCTCTGTTCTTAACATATGTATACTTGAGAATATGACTGTAATACAGAATTGAAAGATCTAATATTTACTATTTATTTTTGAAATACATCCATGTTTAGTATGCAAAGTGCCTTGCAGGATGGTATTTCATGAATGGCACTTTACAGGATAAAAACTGATTGAGTGCACACTTGGCTGTATAAAGTTCTGCTGTGCGTTTCTCTTTGATATAGTGTATAAATCTGCAGTCACATTTCTCTTTTGTGAAGGAGTACTTGAGAAAAGATGAAATGTCTGGCTGGTATAATCACAGAAAAGTGCAGGCCTCCACTGTAAATCTTTTTTTGCCACGAGGTAAAGGTAACTGCTTGGTCAGACATCTCCAGCATCTGTAGATAGACAAACTTTAAAAGGGTTAAGGTGAAAACAAATCTCCAAGGCTATAATAACAAAGATCGCCAGTACTGTCATCACTACTCTATATAAGCCAACAGGAAAATTAACAATAAAAAAAATCAATGAGACATCTTTCAGATGTGGCCAATGGACCATAACACCATAAATAAAGTCAAGCAAAATGAAGAAAGAGCAGAATGTGACATTACAGTGCCATACAATTTTCAGTCCATTAAACCAATAAACTCAAATGACAAGATCCTGTTTTGCTATTATGCATAACTATTCTGTTTTTAAATTCATAAACATATGTTGCCTTTTTGCTTTTGGACTTTTACAATCAAGGCTAAGCAATGAAACATTCAGTGCTGTAATGAAATAAATGGTAGAAAATAATGTGCATTATTATGCAAAATACTGACATTTTAATTTGTCAGCTGCAACGGTTCTGATAAAGTGCTTAATATTAATCTCAAAGAATAAAGGAAAATATGTAAGTGGAATGAGTTAAGCAATTACAACAACAAGAGTGCTATCTTTTATGCAACATTTAAAATTACACTTGTTGTACTCTTATCCTCATAAAATGAACAATATCCCCTAGAGAGTACTTAGACTCATAAAATGTAATAGAGGAGGCTCTTTCTCAGCAAGTAAATTTTCCCCAAAGCATGGCAACGACCATTACTGCACCAAAGTGTCAGCCGTCTTTCCCAGTGTTTGGGAAATCTGCATTCCTGTCAACTCATGTTTAAACTAATTAGTTTTGTTTTGCTCAGTCAAACTTCATCCTTTGGTATCACCTTTTAACTGCTAATAAACAGAAATAAGAATTTTCACATTAATAATACTAATGTTTCTCCCAAACCATAGAACATACTACACTAATTTGAGCAGTTATTTGATACACTGTGAGTCAATAAGAGAACTGAATCACAAACACTATAGTTTACAAAGTATACTCTTAAAGTTAGGCCACAGTAACTGACTATCCACTAAACAGTGTCATCTCCAGACAGAGGAGCAGCTTCAGCGACAGACTGCTGTCACTTTCCTGCTCCACTGACAGACTGAGGAGATCGTTCCTCCCCCACACTATGCGACTCTTCAATTCCACCCAGGGAGGTAAACGTTAACATTATACAAAGATATTGTCTGTCTGTATACCTGCATTGTTATCACTCTTTAATTTAATATTTTCTTTATCAGTATGCTGCTGCTGGAGTATGTGAATTTCCCCTTGGGATTAATAAAGTATCTATCTATCTATCTATCTATCTATCTATCTATCTATCTATCTATCTATCTATCTATCTATCTATCTATCTATCTATTCACCCAGTGTAAAAAATCAGGAAGAAATCGAAAAATTGACTGTCAAAAGCCATGTTAGAACAACAATCACAAAACCCAAACATGAACATAAAATATAATGAAAAAAAATTCTGGGTGTCCCTACCATGAGACACCCATTAATACACTTCTGCAAGTACAACCATGATTATACATCTCGCTATATAATATATATTTTTTTTTAACTTCAAAATTCAGTTGTGAGGGTCAGTAGGCTTTGCGCCCTACAAAACCAAGTTACCTGAACTATTCTATAACATTTCAGTAATTATTTACTGCTCTGATGCTGATCTTTCTGATTATAAAATAAGTTATTACGATAGCAACTGACCAGAACAATTCATAATTAATTGCAGAATTATGGTATTTGAGGGTTGCTCTAGCATGCCTCTTTCACTTGCATGATTTAGCTCAAAAACTAATCAGCACATCATCATCTCATAACAGTTTCAAGTTTGGTATTTTACTGTCCAGCCATTTTAGCTCTAGACCGTCCTTAAGAAACTGTGACACACAGACACACACCTATCATCAATGTATCAGGGGACCCTAAAACATCAAGATCCGTCGAAAACCGAAGATCAAAATTTTTGACAAATCTAAAGCTTTCCTTCCTCCCCGATAGACAATAGATTATGGGAGGGGGGAGCACAAAGCAAAAACAATGTTAACACCTTTCAGTATCACATACAATACATAAAAACATTTCAGACGATATTAACTTTATAAAAATATATCTAAGTGAGGACAGAATTTATAGTTCTACAGTGTAAAATCAACAAAATTAACAGAGAAAAATTAAACAAATTGCACACTGCATCAATATAGTGTGCAAAACTGAATAAGGCTGCATGACTGTGATGTTTGCCTTCCACAATGTCTCAGCACTCCTCTGTTTAGCTACTGATAAAGCTCTACAACAAGTTATTGATTTTTTTTTCAGGTGGAGGTGATGAAAATGCTGATAATTCTGATCATCACTCCTTCTCTAATAATCAAAATATAGCCCCCCTCAAAACTTTCAGCTTCAGTAAGCAAAACGCTCCTTTTTCTTTATGTAAAAAATGTCTCCATTAATTGTCATAAATGAATAAATACATTTTAATGAATTAATTTAAATGTATGAATTTGTTGGTGCATTGTACTGTATAACCTCTAACTATCTGGTTAAGAATTTGTGGTGGGGTGGTGTTTCGTGTTGATTGCCAGATGCAAATGGCTCTGGATGAGGCACCAGTTCACTACAGAACCTATTAGAGCAAACTCTATATGGGCAATGTGGGAATCAAACCTACTTTCACCATCACGGAAAAAACTCCCTCTGTATTTTTAGTATAATAAAAGTGTATGGTGGGGACTTACCCTATACAGCTAGTCAAATGTTAATCACTAAAAAAATCTGGCCTGGACACATAAAGGTACCCAAATTTGCACCACTTCCCAAATTTTCTTAGACAAATGCTTTTCTAATGGGCAGAATGTACTCTTAAAAAGCTTCTGGAAAAATTCTACCATTATCAAAAATAACAGATAGATTTATTTTATTATCTTTATAATTTTAAATATCGTACTTCTATCATGAGGCCGAGGGTTAAAAAAAAAAAATTCTTTCACTCTTTTATTGTATTCTTTAATTCTACAGACATTTGACTGTAAACCACCAGATTTCTAGCTGAATCCTCATTGCTAGTTGAACTTGTAACAGACTGTGTGATCTTGGCCACATCACAACCTGATTTTGCTTTAATAGTGGTGCAATAATGTGGAGTATGTCAACAACTGAACACAAAGTCCATACAGCTATGTGCTTTACAGAAAGGCAATGAATATATAAGATAAGTTTTAATGTGCAGAAAACATGAGGATGCTTTTGAAATGATTTGAGAATATTGTTGTGAAGAATATATGAATTTATTAAATTGCTTTACTTTTTATTTTTACCTCACATTTTATGAATAATATGGTGAAATCTCTTTGCATGCTATGAATTTAGATTTCTGAAACACAAGTCTATTATTTGCAAATTCAATCCTGGAGCTCCTGGTGACTGCAACTTCATAAGCACTAACTGGTGCTTCCAACTAAACCTGGTTAAATAATTACCCTTCCCTTGCTTGCATTCTTTAATATATCTTTTAAATGGTTTAGATTGAATCATGTTTTAGTCATGGTTTTTAATATTTATGGGTATATTATCCATTTTCCTGATTAATTCATTTTTAAATTATTGAGTATAATGCCTTAATACCTACAGACATTAACAACAAGCAAGCACAGTTGACAACTACAGCAAATGTATACAGTAGCTGTTACTTCAGAAGGTACATTTACACATGTTTCCATCTGGATGAACTGCTACAGGATTGTAAACTCTGTGTTAACACAGTCTGGATCCACCCTCATCAACATAATGGCTTTGGGTGCTCAATAATATACATTTGCTGTATATTTTGTTCTTCAGTGAATTAACTAAATACACTATGGACTGAAACTTGAAAAAATGACTTGTCTTGCTGTCATTTGAACTTGCAATGTGAAAGACTGGCTCAAGAGTTTGGAAAAGGTTTCCTAATATTTGAGTAAACAAAGCAACTGATGGATCAAGTAACGTGAAGTATTGCAGATACATTTGGAATGTGCAGTTAAACACTGAATCACTTACCTTCACTATCCTGTTCCACAGATTTTGCATGACATACACAGACAGTGGATTTGTATCGACTGCATTGTACTAAAGAAAGAGAGGGAGACAGAGAGAGGCAAAAAATCACCCATATTATTAATTTACTACAAACATCAAAGAAGATTCTGCTAGCTAATAAAAAATCCATGTTGCACATGCAAGTTAAAATCTGCTTGTTAAAAATTTCCATTTCCCTTTACCCTTCAAGTTGACTTCCTACTGGTTTTCCCTCCTGGTAGTGATGTAGTTAGTGTATTACAACTACAGAGGCCTGGGTCAGAACCATTGGCTTATCATTAATTATATGAATTTGTAAGTTATCCCAATATCCACATAGTTTTTCTTTAGGCACTTTGAATTAGAGTGTTTGGGTGTAACAATGTGTGTGCCCCTTAATGTGCTTTTGTACCATTTACTGTTGGCGTCTGGCTAGCACATTATGCTTATGAGACAGACTTTAAATCTCTGGACCTTAATAATATAAACTGGAAGTTCAGAAAATGTATGAATAGATAGTTAATGATCTCTTAGATTTCTTTAACCAGAGAAAGAGTTTTCTCAGTTCCACTACTGCTAAACATGTCACTATCCTTATTTATTTCAGTTCAGTTCAGTTCAAGTTTTTTGTCAAGTGTACAAACCAATAAAATTTTTACTTGCACGTCTCTCACTGCCAGCAGCACAATATCAACAACAGACAAAAAAGACCATGAAAACAACATCATAAACTGAATGTAACATAATGTGTATATAAAATATACATTTACAAGAAACAATCATGCGTTTGTCAATGTGGGTTGTTGCTGAGTTACCTCATGGCCAATGGGTAAAAACGGTCTCTGAAACTACTAGTATGAGTGATGCTGTACTGTTAGCCAGAATGAATGACAGTGAAGGTGACTGTACAGAATGATGTCTTTAATAATGTTTTATGGCTGCATGTGTTACAAAAGGCATCTGTCTGGATGTAACATTTTGTGCATATGTGTTTATGTATGTACAATCTCTATAATAATGCCTACAAAATTAACTTGTATCACTATTTAGACTAAACCACATAGAATCTTCAACAGGAAGACCAAATAGCTCCTCTGTCATAATTGAAAGCTGGAAGAGGGCAGCCTTAGAAATACAGGACACCAAACTATCCTGTCCAACTTTATAGACATGTACTGCGGTTAGGATCCAAATTTTTTCCTGCTGTTTGTTTTAGTTATTTATTCCCACAGCACTGCAATCTATAAACCAAACATTAGATAAAACTGTAAGATGACGTGAAGGGTAGGTTGGTTTGGACTTATTCACTCCATCTATAGAACAGACTGACATTATCCATTCTTTTGCTGTGACCAAGCCAGGACCAGACACTCTTCATGCCACCTAAAAAGTCTAAGTTTGCCTGCTGGGGCCCCTCTGCAGAATGTAGACTGTGCACATTATCTGATAAGATGATTGATCACAAACCAAGTAACACTCCGAGATATCTCTCAGAGGTATGAGCTGGATTCCCAAGTTCAAACACAGGTCCTTAACTCCAACCTGACAACCTTGAAGGACAAATGTTTGCAGCAATGGTTTACCTGGGCTTATGTGCACCCAAGAAACCAAAGCCAAGACCTCTGTCGCTTCCCTTGTAAGACCTTAACTCATCGCTTCCTCCATCAAGCTCACTACTCAACTTGGCAATAACATCTGCGGTATAGCAGAGACGTCAGTACTTATCGGGTGGCCATAATTAACTTGGAACAGTTCCTTCTACTTCAAAAGGATAACCGGGCCTCAATGGAAGAAAAAACCTGGGGTGCGATTAGTCCAAACCAAGTGCTCAACCAGAGGAAGACCATATATGAGAGGCATTCACCTTGCTAACAGCTGGGACTGACTGATCAACAGCCGACTCAGCAGGCATAATTTTGCTAGCAACCGTGAACATTGTGTGTAAAAACCTCAAAGAGAGACTACAGTACCATCCACAAGCTGATGGTTTAGCCAAAGCAAAGAAGGAGACGAGCTTCTGAGGAAAAATCAAAAATTCTACCATGTGTCTAAAGAAAGCCAACCAGGAGAAGTGCAAAGCATTGTTTACATGAAACCATAAGGCTATAAGAACCATAAGAACAACTACTTTGATTGTGAGAACTATTCATTGTAATTTAATAGATTGGATAAAACCAGATAATATATTATGCTATTGGTGTCACTGTAACTGAAAGAACGTTGTGAAGGATATGTTCTGGCTATTATCAGTTTCACATCCCAAATCAAGTAAGAAAGCACAGAGCAGCAACGCATCTCTCACATGCATGCATTCACACACACACACACACACACACACAGAACTCTGTGTATGCGGATTGGCAATCCAGTGCAAATACTAGCTGTAAGCAAATGAACGCCACAGTGCAACAATGACAAAGTTAACAAACTATCTAAAAAACATATCCATTTTCAACACATGGATTGAAAGATCAAAATTCATAAGTTATGTGCCTTTTTCTAAACAAAAGAAAACAGTCTAATCCAAGGGTGTTAAAATTCAGGCCTGGAGGGCCGCAGGTTTTCATTCCATCCCTTTTCCTAATTAGTGACCAGTTTTCCTGTTTTTAAGAATTCAGTCCTGTGAAATGATTCCTTTCTTCATGAAATGACAGTCACACAGAAATGAGACATGAAATGAGCCAATTAATGACCAGCTGAATTGGGGCTTCAAACTCCAACAAATTTCACTCCAACCAGTTTCTTAATGAGAAGCCAATTCTTGCTGTTAATTAAACCCATTATTTAATCCCATGGCTTATTTCTGCTCTCATTCTGTCACATCAGACATTTCCAAAACTGTTGATTTTCTGTTTTTAAAAACAATGTCAAAATGTTTTGTTGACCTGAGAAATCAACCTTAATGAGACCTTCTCCTTTCTTTATTTTCAGATATGGTTTGCTGGTCACAGGTGAGGTGGTCATTTGGCGGATTGTTTTGTGACTCATTGTTGTTTGGCTGCTAGTTAAGGAAAAAGAAACAATTAAAGGGCCTGAGTCAAGTCAGTTAAAATGAAGGCAAAAGAAGTTAACTAGCAGAAATAAACTGGTCACTAATTAAGAAGATGGTTAGAATGAAAACCTGCAGCCACTGTGGCCCTTCGGTACCAGAGTGCAACAGCGATGAGCCAAGTGACAGAATTCATATATATATATATATATATATATATATATATATATATAAAAACAAAAAATATATATATATATCCATCCATCCATTTTCCAACCCGCAGAATCCGAACACAGGGTCACGGGGGTCTGCTGGAGCCAATCCCAGCCAACACAGGGCACAAGGCAGGGAACCAATCCTGGGCAGGGTGCCAACCCACCGCAGGACACACACAAACACACCCACACACCAAGCACACACTAGGGCCAATTTAGAATTACCAATCCACCTAACCTGCAGGTCTTTGGACTGTGGGAGGAAACCGGAGCGCCCAGAGGAAACCCACGCAGACACGGGGAGAACATGCAAACTCCACGCAGGGAGGACCTGGGAAGCGAACTGCGCCACAGTGCCGCCCATATATATATATATATATATATATATATATATATATATATATATATATATATATATATATATATATTTTATCTAGGGGGCTTTGTCCCCTGCTCGCTACACACTTGCCACTTCGTGTCTCTGCCACTCGAGTATGTGGATTTCATTTTCACCAAACAACAAATCTTTTAATTCTCATGTATACACCTCTTCATTGGGAAGAAACACTACTTTTCCCTGATGGCAACACGAATTAGACAATCTACAAGTCTCCGACTTAAATTTTAAATCCAAACAATATATTCGATCTCTTTTCGTTGGTCCGTTATTTCACCAAGTAATAATTTCCATTTGTTTGCGCTAATCCAATCTTTACTATCTTTTTTTGAGACTTTCGAATTTTAGTACTTTCATTATCTCTAATCTGCTCTGCATGTGTATCGCGCCATCGTTTTTGAATTCTTTGCGACGTTCTACTTTGTCACCTACTCTTTGTCTTTTATTTCCGGCCCTGGGTTGTGGTTAAATATCTTGGCACAAAGTCTCGTCTCACGGGAATTGAAAATATCTCTCTGAAAAAGTCATGTCTCGGTCCAGGTTAATAATTCTCATCTCATCCCAGGATTTTTTTCTTTAATATATATAATACATACATATTAATACATATATAATACATACGTATTTTGTTTATTTCAAGAAGCGTGTCTGCTTAGTTTGTAAAAGTAAGCTTTTAGCCATGTCTGGACCACAACAGGGAAAGTAAAACTGTTAACATAGGCTTTCGCCAATTTATTAACCAAGTTAATCATCATAACCTTGCTATGAACCTTCATAAATTGTACAGATCTTGTCACATTTCTGGTGTCCCAGGGGAAAAGTGAAACAGAGATCCCTTACTCAACCTACATTTAGCATGCATCCCTTGGAGGCTTGTTGTTTGCTTTAATTAATTACCAGCACTGCCAAAGCTAAAACCAGATAATTAACTGAGTAATCATACACTCCACCCTACACAGCAGTTCTCTTCGTCCACAGATGTCATTTAATAAAAATGTTCATATACTGTATATCTCTTTGTTGAATCTAGTTTATCCAGTAGTTGGTACTGGGATGAAAACATATTTTACAAAAAAAGAAACAGTTACATTACTATGTTTTTACGCCATACATCTAACTTCTGAAACTGAGGTGATGAGAGAGCAAGACCCTAGGTTTGATGAATTTCACATAATGCTGTAACCATTCCTACTTGGAAAGACAGTCCATCACAGGACTGCATACTCTGATACAATAACAGACAAAAAGGACTCTTTTCCTCTTCTGTGAGAGAAAAGAGTCAGCAGAGCTGTCAATGCCTCTGGGGTTTTGGTTGCTTCATTAAAGGCCACATTATGCATTCTCTGGCTTAGGCTGCATTCCTGTTTTGCATATCAAATTTGGTTGAAAAACACCTCTGTGCACATTGATGATTTTGTAAACTTCACCAACTGTCCCAGATTAAAAAAAAAAAATCAGAATTAAACGTTGATGCCTAATTGCCTAATTGAAATTCAAATGGTTTTTTTTGTTAGTTTTTTGAGTCTAAAAAATAAGCAAACATGTTATGTTGTTAATTTTTAAATAACAATCTCTCCATTATAATTTTAAAAAATCTTGGGACAAGATGAGACTTTTTAGCCTGCGACGAGACATGACTTTTTCAGAGAGATACTTTATGTCCCACGAGATGAGATTTGCTGTTATCAATGAAAACAGCCTTCAAAAATGTTACATGTGTTCCTGTGGTCATCTGATCTTTATGTCATATAGGTGTTTTTTTAAATTTACCAAATCTGA
Organism: Erpetoichthys calabaricus; assembly: GCF_900747795.2. Classification (NCBI taxonomy): domain Eukaryota; kingdom Metazoa; phylum Chordata; class Cladistia; order Polypteriformes; family Polypteridae; genus Erpetoichthys; species Erpetoichthys calabaricus. Next base: position 36,255,997 of record NC_041399.2, read on the forward strand.
TAAGTTACAAGAGCATGGTTTCTTAAAAACCTAAAACTGCTTAGCAAAATCCTGATTTTATGAGATTATGCTGTGGGCAAAGCCCTGACAACAGTGTCAGCCTCCAGATTTAGACTAGGCTGACTCCACTGGGTAAAAGCTCTACATACCTTGTTTTCCTCTGAGGCAGTTTAACTAGAAATATAAACATTATCTCTACTCTTATGAATGCAGCAGAGCATGATAAGCCACAAACACTTATGACCAACTGCATTTGAAATTCCTGACTTTTAAACTGGATAAGCTGACCCTGGATGCCTGACAATGACACTGTAAGGTAGAAGAGCGCTTCTTCTGCTGGTTGCTACTCTACCATTGCATTACAATGGAAGAACCACACTTTAATCATGCATGAAACAACTAAAACCCTATAGTTTCACAATTAGTGAAAGACCTACATTATAAGATACTGTATTATTTAATCCTTTACCTTACACTATTTAAGGCGGTAGTTATCTATTTCTGTTTTTTATCAAATGTAGTTTTTGGACTAGATATTTTATTCTTAAACTTTCTCAATGATTCACAATACATTTAGTAAACAAGCACTAAAGTATAACTGATAATGGTGGCTCTGAGGCTAAGGATCTGCGCTGGTATTCCGAAGGTTGCCGGTTCAAATCCCCGTCACTGCCAAAAGAGATCCTACTCTGCTGGGCCCTTGAGCAAGGCCCTTAACCTTCAATTGCTCCAGGGGTGCTGTACAATGGCTGACCCTGCACTCTGACCCCATGGGGTATGCGAAAACTAACAAATTCCTAATACAAGAAATTGTATAAGGCGAAATAAAGAACAAAAAAAAAATATTGCTTATCTGGTATTTATCTTCAATCACTTATGATTTTCATAAAAGCATCTGCCAAATTAATAGGTATATAGATAGAACATTATTTGTCCCCTACGGGAAATTTGGCTTTTTACAGAAACTCTTTGAGAAATACTGAGCTTCTGTAATAGGCCATAAATATAAATCAAATATTCACATATCCGGACACAAGGCAAAGGCAACATCCATCACCAAACTTTCTCATTTGTAAACTAAATGCATAAACAAACATAAATCACTAGAATGCCTTAACCGGCTTTTACATTGATGTGCTGACCATGCAGTACTATTTTGCAACATTTACATCCTTATGGAGATAGCAATCCAAGCCAAAGCTGCTGACATACTAAACTGATAACTTGACAACTAGGCTCTGTCTTTTCATTTTAATAACCACATCCATATTACTAAACGAGAATGGTAAACCGGATATGGACGCAGGGACCTGCCCGTGGACGCAGGAGACATAGTGCGCAGGCGCCACACAAAGCCCCCCCCCTAGCCCCAGAGCAAAACGGGAGAGACTACGAACCGTCTGACATGCCGCAAGCGGAATAAACCGAGGTCAGAAATAAAAGACAGAGTAAGGAACAAAGTAAAACGTCATAAAGAGGTTAAAGAACGGGGACAAACACATGGAGAGCAGGTTACAGATGATGAAAACTGGAATGCAACAGCGTCAACAAAACCTAGGCATGAAACACATGCACAGCGAGATACAGAATATAAAGGCAGAAACAACGACAGTTAAACGTCCACACCACACAGCGGGGGCACACCCGGAAGGTGCAGGCACCTACATCGCGCATCGGAAGGCACGGGAAAGTACGAAAGGCAAAGGTGCCTACACAGCATGGTAAAACCCGACATAATACGGAAGGCACAGGCGTTGACGGCATATTGTGAGTGGCACTAATGCGTAGTGAAGGTGCAGGCATCACCGCCATATTGTGCGTGACACTACTGCGGAGTGGAGTTAGGAATAATGTGCTGCTTGGGATCGTACAAAAGGCCGAACGCGACGCACCGTCTGAAACTGCAGAGGCAAAGCAGACTCGGGTTCAAACTGAATGAGCTCGACTGACGGATATACGCCTACAACGCGCGTCTCAAACCGCAGAAGCAGGGCAAGCACGGGTTCAAAACAACACAAGCTCCTACAACGCGCGTCTGAAACTACGGCTGCCCAGCGGGCATGGGTTCAAAACGCCGGGGGTAGGCTAGCGAAGCCCCCTTGTACTGACTATATTACAATATACAGTTTATACAGTACAACTGAGGTATACTACATCATCTTGGGCAGTCCTCTTGTGTTTATGTCTGAGACAGAAGTGACAGAAGTCTTCTAGAAAGAATACAAAAAAGAACATGTGAGTTGACTGGAATACACAACAACTTATATTTTACAAATTATGGTAATAAGTGAGTCACTTTTCATAGTATTTTATACAAGCTGATGATAAAGCATTCATTCCTGTGTACATTTTTGTTGTAAACTACACATTACTGGAGTTCAACTAAACTTACTGATGTAAAGAGATAACCTAATTGCCAGTGTTGTAATTTCCATTAATGTTTACTTCGGGCATGTGCATGACCATTGCTACCATTTATTACAACACTGGGGACAAGACAAACCTACCAGTAAGCTTAGTATGTACTTGCTGGCCCATTCATAGAAAAATGGATAATATCCACTCTGTCTTTAAAGACAATCCTGAATAAGTGAAAATTTCTTTAAAAAAATCAAGGGGGCACCTACTTTGCTAAATAGAATACACATTTACACATGGCAATTGAAAATCTCATACAGGATATTGTATGCTTACTTGTTTTAATAACTTGCCTAATTGAAAAATAATGAGTAACAGGGTCCGGGAACTGAATACATTATCATCACATCTCTGGTGAGCAGAAGTTTTAACTGTTGGTTGTGAGTAGTACAACCCTCCATCGAGCAGCTAAACATTTCACATTGGTTCTAATTAAAATACATCTAACATTCTAACATTCTACAGTCTTTACTGTGAGAAACAAATGCCTTATGTGTCCTCAGTTGGCTTTTTCCTTAAATACACACCACATACCAGAGTCATCTGCAACAGTGAATAGATGACTCACTCAGGGATGCTGCCCTTAGATGCAGTGTTTCAAAGTAAAGGCTCTATCTTGGCAAATAAAAAAGGAAAGATGAAAATGGACAAAAGAACACTGGACATTGGACAGAAGATGATTGGAAAAGCGTATTATGGTCAGCATCCCTCTTTTCTCTGTTGTAGATGACTCTGGTATTTGGTGTGTATTTCAGGAAAAAGCTGAGGAGCTCTAAGGCATTTCTTTCTCACACTACAGATTCTCTTGTCCTTATTCTCTTTATAGTCGTGTATCTGCCCCCCCCCCCCCCCCCCCCATGTTTTTCTGTCCTGGTTAGAACCACTTTGCCCTCTTCTCTCAAGATGGTAATACTGTAAACACCTTTGTATGAAATCTTGAGTTTCCTGGCAATCTGCACTCGGAATAACATTCATTCTGCAAACAAAAATGTAAAAAAACACATTTTTGAACCCAGAAATAAACTTTAGGAATGCAACTACCTTGCAACCCTAGTGAACAGAATAACAGGTTTCAGTCGTGCTAACACAATTACATCCATAATAACTGATGAGACCTTAAAATGACTAATTTAGGATAAGCTGATAGAGTTTACCATTTCAGCACTGAAGGAACTGCTGCTGATAATGGTGGTTTGTCATATTGGGTTTGCTTCTCGATTCCTCCCTGTGTGGATAGCGCTTTGAGTACTGAGAAAAAGCGCTATATAAATGTAATGAATTATTATTATTATTATTATTATATTTGAATAATAAATTAAAAATCAGTACGCTGCTGATAATGGGGTTTTACAGTATTATTTGAATAATAAATGAAAAGTCTGTAATATTAAGTCGTAATAGCCATTAGCAAAACAAGTAATGCCTTGGCTGTTATTTGTAAAATCATTTTAATTGTGTCTTCATTAAAAATTAATAATTTCCATCAAAAATATGAAAAATTCTGTGCATGTCCAAACTTTTGAATGTTAGTGTATGTAACCTGTTTTTCTTTTTCTGTTTCACACCATATGACAGGCACAGGGCCGAAATTCTGCCCGTCTTGCCCGCTTTTCTTTTCACTACTACATCCTGCACAATAAAATGTCAAATTGTGCAGGACAGCCAGCCTATGTCTTGACCTCACAAGTGTATTTTCGTTTTTTGACAACAACAACTTAAACTAATGGCACCTCGCTCTAGGTGGAAATCTCCCCACTATTTCATTTAAAGTAACTGTCGTCTCAATAACGCCTCTTTCAGGCTGCCAAACCTTCATGCAGCGGACGGCCCAACCTACCTATCCAGTTTCCAATAAAAGCAGACGAGAAATGACAACGAACGTGTGTGTCCGGAAAGGTCATTAAAGACCCGCCGTTTGTTGCACTTGCCTTGCTTTAACTTCAGGGCTGCGCGGGCATTCCTGTTCGGACGCGGGGCTGCTTTGTAGTTGAGGGCGTCGTATTTCGAGCTGTTCGTGCGAGTTTTGTTTTCTAATTACTTGGTGGCAAGCTGACCCACAAAGAACGTTCTGACCAATCCCTTTCTATGCCCGGGAAACGAAGATTTGCTTGCCAGCTCCAGTCGGCGGCCCGCTGAAGTTCGAACGGACGCCTTCGGTGCCAATGGACTCTCAGCTGTCGCGCGCCTTTCCTATCACCGCGGCAGCAGCTCGGGTTTCCAGCGCGCGCCACTCGCTGAGCGGACTAAGCCAGAGCGGCTCTATACCGCTTCGTGCAACGCGTAGCCTTGAGCGCCATGGCTACCGCGCCCAAGAAATCCTCTAGAAAGCAAAAAAACAAAAAGAAGAAGACTGTACACTGAAAGGAACAGAGAAGGGAGACAAGTGGACTCCAATAACCTGTGAGGAGCAAAACACAAAGGGGTACTCGGCTTTGTTTTGCTGCCCGCTGCCGCGCTATCTGCGCCTATGTGTTATGTATCAACGGGAGCGCACTGGGGACACCTGTATTGAGGTTTGGGGTGGGAGGGGATAAAGGGCTTTGCTGCCCACCTCTCACACCTCCAAAAACAAGCGTAAATTCGCGACCTATGCACGTAGTAAATTGCTCATCTTCTCCACCCCCCTGCCCCGCTTGCGAAGGCTGCCGTTACACACTCCCCAGCTCCTCAGAATAACACCTTCGGGCGACTGTTCGTTTACCTTGTATAGGTCGAAGCCGGCCAGTTGTTGCCGCGTAACGTAGCGGTAGCCGAACATCCCGTCAGCTGTGCGGGGTGCAGCCACGCTGCCAGGGCGCTTCTCGGAGCTGTCAGCCTCCTCACTCGCAGCTGTCTCGCCGACCCCAACATCTACTGGAGCAAATGCATCGAATGCGTCACTTCCTGACCAGACAGCCAGGTGAGAAGCGGAGGGAAGATGCTGTCCAGCCGCGTCGCGTCTCTTTCTTTTCTCTACTAACTTGAAAAACGGCAAGACACCACGTACGGTCAAACGTGCCGCACTCCCGGTAGCCTCTTTTGCATGTGTCTTCACTTGGCACCCTTTTTTAGTTAGTGCCAACTACGAATCGCGATATGCAGTGCCTTGTGACAATGTCTTCGCACCCTTATAGACTGTACTTTTCGTTTTCTGCCGTCACAACATGATTTACAAGTAGAAAAGAACAGTCCACACCTCACGCTAGGAAAGGATCATTAGAGGCATGGCTGGCTCATCCAGCAGGGTGACTTGGGTGCACACCCTGAGGTCGTGCTCCCAAAGCGGCCTTAACTTATTGAATGAAATGCTTAAAAAGAAGAAAAATGTCCGCTTTTTCTACTAAAGTATGGACATCACCTATCCAACACACAACCCAACCATACTTTGAGTTTTACGATCATGATTAGAAGAGATGGAAACAAAAGACGCTATTTTCTTGACATTTTCAAAAAATAAAAAAATCATTTGAACAAACCATAAATCCTGAAGTTGAGAATAATGAGACCACCTTACAAGACAGTCAAGTCAAGAAAAGACTAATATTGAGCATTCCTGCGGCGTCACTTAAGATCCACATAGCTAAGCGGAGGAGAACGAAGCCATTGAAGGAAATAAGATACACCAAACAATGTTGAACCTGAACAAACGGTCTTTTATTTTATTTGGTGTTAATGAGCAAACCTAAAACTCTCAGTTACACATCAAATTTTTGCCACAAAGTGACCAGGGACAGCTCTGTCATATAGGCAAACTACAGTAGGCAAAGTTTTTGGAAGATGGCATTTTGTCAAACCTAATAGATGTGGCCAAGCACTTGGCGTCAACAGAAAACCAACAGGGAACCCCACTCCTTGATTTAATATCATTATGACATTACATCCCTGTACCATATTTAAAATTGACATACAGGGGATTCAAAATTATTCAGACCCTTCACCTTCTGCACATTTTATTGTGTTTTAAATGGATACACTGTCCATTTTGACCATCAATCTACACTCATTTACCCATCATGACAGAGTGAAAAAATGTTTTCAGAAAGATTTCCAAATTTATTAAAATCACAAAGTGAAATCTGATTCATATGAGTTTTCAGACCCTTAATTCAGTGCTTTTGTAGAAGCTCTTTTGGAAGCAATTCTTTGGGTAAGTCACAGCAAGGTTTGCACACCTGAACTTGGCCAGTTTATCACCACCTCCATTATTCTGGATGTGAAGTATCTGTAAACTGCATCATCAGGTCTCTCTGCAGATTTTCTATGGGGTTAAAGTCTGTGCCACTCAAGGACAATCAGAGACATATTCTCAAGCCACAGCAGGGTTTTCTTGGCTGTATGCTTTAGGTCATTATTATGCTGAAACATGAACCATCTCTTCAGTCTGAAGTCGTGTGCACTCTGGAGCAGATTTTCTTTAAGGACCCCTGTATTTAGCTGTATTCATTCTTCCCTCAAGTCTTCCAGTCCTGGCCACTAAGAAACATCCCATAGGATGATGCTGCCACAACAATGCTTCACCATAAGGATGGTATTAGGCAGGTGATAAGCAGGGTCTTTACTACATATAGTGCTTGGATGTCTGCCCAGACAGTTCAATTTTTGTCTCATCAGACCTGAGAATGTTTTTTCCTCATGCTTTCAGAGCCCGAATGGGCTGTCATTTGTCTTTTACTCAAGAGTGGTTTCTATCTAGCACCTCTACCGTAAACACCTGCTGCTGCAATCGTTGTCCTGTCAGGTTCTCGCATCTAAGCAGAGGACTTCTGATACTATGTTAAAGTGACCATTGGGTTCTTGATCACCTCCCTGACCAAAGCCCCTTTTGCCTGGTTGTTCTGTTTGGCCAAACAGCAGATTCTAGGAAGAGTCCCGGTGGTTCTAATCTTCTTCCATTTCACATTTATTGTGGCCACAGTGCTCCTTGGGACACTCCCAACTTTAGAAATGGTTTTATCCCATTGTCCTGATCAGTGCCTTACCAGAATTTTATTGCTGAGGTCTATTGAGACTTCCTTGGACTTCATGGTTTGCCATTTGTCCTAAGATGTAGTGTGAACTGTAGACCTTATGTGCTTTATAAATTATGCCAAATCAATTCAGTTTGCCACAGGTGGACTTCAATCAAGTTCCAGACACATCTCAAGGGGAATTGAAGCAAACAGGATGCACCTGAGCACAATTTGGAAGGCCACAGCAAAGGGTCTTGATACTTATATAAACTAGGGGGCTTTGCCCCCTGCTCGCTTTGCTCACCAACCCCCGTGTTTGGTTTTCCAGATACACACTTTTAAGATTTTTTTTTTCTTTGAATTGTTGCTATTTCATTAGTTTCACTTTTATTTCAGAATTTCAGTAAAAACAATATTTGTAATCTTTCGAGTCCCAACATGCTAAATCTTTTAAATGAGGTCCGTGAGACATGTGTTTAATGACTTTGTACCATAATTCAGGATTGGTTTCTCTGTGTGGAATTTCAGCACAGACAAAATGATCTACATCATCAGCAGTTAATATTTTTTTTTTCCAAAGTAACCAATAAATGCATGTGAGGTAAACTCTGTTTTTGAAATTCTCTGACTTAAACTTCAAAGCCTTACAATATTTACATACTTCTGAAATATTACCTGTGTCCATATATTCAATCTCTATTCACCTTTTTGTTATTTCTCCAAGTAATGTCTTTGTTTTGACATTGCTGTTTTTTCTGCTATCATATTCTGTATCTTGCTCTGCATGTGTTTCGCGCCTACGTTTTTTTTTAATCTTTTGAATTCCACTGTTTTCATTACCTATAACCTGCTCTGCATGTGTTTGGCCCCCTTGTTTCTTAACCTCTTTATGACGTTTTACTTTGTTTTCTACTTTTTATCTTATTTCTGACCTTGCTTTGTCCTGCTTTTTTTTCAATGACACCTGGTCCGTGGTGATTATTTTCCCTTTTACAAGTAATAATTTCCATTTGTTTGCGCTACTGTGATCTTTACTTTCTTTTTTTTTATACTTTCTAATTTTCCTGCTTTCATATTCTTTAACTTTCTCTACATGTGTTTTGCGCCATTTTTATTTTAGCTTTTTGAATTCCACTGCTTTCATAATCTCTAACCTGCTCTGCACGTGTATTGCGCCAACGTTTTTGAATGTCTTTATGAAGTTCTATTTTGTCTTTTACTCTTTGTCTTTTAATTCTGAGCCTGGTTGGACGCGCTTTTTTTCAATTCCACCTGTTCTGGGCTGATAATTACTTTCCTTATTTTCTGAATTTGCACCTAGATTATTCTTTTTCTTTTTTGCATTTTTTTCTCTCCAACGCTTTTGTGTCTCTTTTCTCCATGCTGCTCTTTCTTCTTCGCTTAGTCGTTGATGTTTTATCTATAACGTATTGTCCTTATACGCTTTATATGCGCTGAGAGCCTTGGATCTGTGTGTGCTCAAGCCTTTACACGACTGAGTGTTTTGCTGCCTGTGGTCTTATTTGATATTGGTTGTAAGCAGGGTGTGTCTTGCAAGAATTTCATGTTCTACGTCCCCGCGAGACGGTCCTGGGTCAATCTCTTTTGTCTCGCGGGTCTTTTAAGTGTCTTCCATGATCTTCACGTGAAGATCACGTCTCGTCTCCCTAGTCTTTCTCTCCCAGGATTTTTTTATAATAGAGAGATATATGAGAGACTTCAGTTTTTTATTTTTTATTAATTTGTAAACCTTTCTTAAAACGTATTTTCATTTTGTCATTGATTAGTGGACAAAAGTCTCAGATTTATCAATTTAAAATAAAATCTACAACACAATAAAGAGTGAATAAAGTGAATGTGATGTTCATAATGTAAGAGTAGATGTGTGCGCCTATTGAGGTAGTGAGATAAGCAGAGCCAGCCCAAGGCATAAGTGAACTATGAGAATGTATAGGGCTCCACGGCCACCAGGGGGCCCCCATCTGCTCAGCCTCACATGGAAAATTGGAAAGATGGGGAAGACAAAGTTGACAAATGACAACCAGTCTTGGTAAATGTACTCTTCTAATGCCACCCCCCTTCTAGTGTAACTTTTTAACAAGGCTTTGTTTAGCTTAAATCTTCATCAACTACATAACCGGCACTTGAAGTGAGGTGAGTGGGGCCTTTTGAGCTTTGCAGAGACCCTAAGGGTCTTAACCCGACCTTGAGTGCAAGGACCAGTGCTAGATAGAATAGCAGTCCATCTTAGAGCACACAAGAACAAATCCCTAAACTCTACTTCCACATGTGCACAGTATTTTGTTTTTTCAATACTCAACACCATGAACTTGACTACCACCGCTATGTGCTCTTTGTCCTAAGCTACATTCCCCAAGTTTTTAGTCACCTGAAGATGTTCTAATTTTAAGTAAAACAGGACATCCTTTTCTAGTTGTTTAATTGTAGATGGGTTATAATCAATGTTGCCCCTAGCAAAACTGGTGGCCCTAAGCAGTATCTTCTTTTTGGCCCCCTATTCTCCAAACTTCCCATCCCACTGCTCCCTGAATCCACTACAGCAGTACTTAAATAGTAACTTTAATATAAACAATATATATATACAAAAAACAATGAAGCACACATCACCAACTTAAATATGACTTTAACATCAAATAAAAATATTTTTTTTGTTAAATAATCAAAACTTGAAAGTCAATGTTTAAGGGATTCTTCAGTCCCTTTGCTGCTGATCACAACAGCACACGTCTACATTTATTGAAGGCAAAGTCCTCTATTAGGTCATCACACAACAGCATCTGTGTAAGGTTTGAGTGGATACTGATGATAGCCAAGATGGTTATACATTCTTGTGCCATGGATGACCTCAAGTATGTTGTCATGAGCTTAAGATTTGAAAAACTTTGCTCAGGGTGGCACGTTGGTGCAGTGGGTAGCGCTGCTGCCTCGCAGTTAGGAGACCTGGGGACCTGGGTTCGCTTCCCGGGTCCTCCCTGCATGGAGTTTGCATGATCTCCCCATGTCTGCGTGGGTTTCCTCCAGGTACTCTTGTTTCCTCCCACAGTCCAAAGACATGCAGGTTAGGTGCTTTGGCGATTCTAAATTGTCCCTAGTGTGTGCTTGGTGTGTGTGTGCGCCCTGCGGTGGGCTGGCGCCCTGCCTGGGGTTTGTTTCCTGCCTTGCATCCTGTGTTGGCTGGGATTGGCTCCAGCAGACCCCTGTGACCCTGTAGTTAGGATATAGCGGGATGGATGGATAGAAACTTTGCTCACCAGATGCAACTGTAACTGAGAGGGTTAATGCAATCCAGAGGGTAATCCATAGATTTGGACTTTAATGGTATTTAATAGCAATGATACATCAATTAATTTATTTTCTTTATAAATGAAAGCCTAATTAATAATAATAATAATAATGGCACCCTGGTAGAGCCACACAGGATCACTTGTGACATGATACAATAATTACAAAAACAACAGTTATAATGCTACTACTGCTATTACTACTACTAATAATAATAATATATAATTCTACTACTAATAAAAATAAAATAAATACTTCTACTAATGATGTTTAATAAACATACTTAATGCAGTAGCTAATGGATTAAAATGAAGCTGAATATTTAGATGCTTAAAAATGAGCATGTGGATATATCATCTACAGTTATGAATTTATCTAAACTTCATTTTGTACTTCCAATGACAGCAGATAGCAATAAGGTGTTAACTAAATCAGTAACGTTAGCTACCAACAGTTGAACTTCATCTGAGTTAACTGCTCTTTTTGTATGTCAGACTTGCTTGCATGGTGCTTTTCCACAGTTCAGCTTTTAACTAACTAGTAAGCAAGAGAGCCTGCATGTTGGTGAAGTTTACAGATGTGTCCTCTGTGCATCAGCACTCAGAACACTTCATATATCGACTTCATACGTCTGCAGCCTTTAAGAATGTGTGTAGGTCCTGAGGTCTATGGCAGTAATAAATATCCACATTCATGTGCCAGTTGTGTACTGTAACATCAGCTAATATCTGTTATACATGATGCTACTCCATTACTGCAATAAACTTCTAACTTTAGTGTAGTGGCAATTGATGTAATGTTAGCCAGCCTAATGGAATTCAGATAAATTTAGATTTTTAAACACACCAGCAAATGCAATACAAGCAACTTCCTCATGCTTTCATTTTTTTATTTTCTGTGGTCCTGACTGGTGTTGACTTGAAGCCATCTCTCTACTGTTTAATAGAATATGATCACAACAGGTGACAATCAACAATGTTAATTTGATAATTCATTAAATGGTGGCACCATGTGCACAAGACCCTAACTGTGCCCCTTCAATTACAGGCCCCAAGCACAGGGCTTGATGTGAATATAAGAACTTGCAGCTCTGGTTATAATTATTCCAGCTGTACAAGAGAAGGTGGCAGTGCAGATACGATAGGAGTTTGTTCATTAAACAGTAATGTCCCATCAGACATCATCCTAAACTGTGCTGTTAGTGGATTAGGGATTAGTGTAATTTGAAGGGTGCCTGATGGAGAAGCAAAGACTTTATTCCAGTAAGGCCATATTAGGAAACATTCCCAAAACATCTGACCCAGTGATGGAAGCATCTGACAGCATTATAACCTTGTTCCAGGTATACGTTGATAGTCTAATTCAAGAACAACGTGCAATCATTTTGAGTTGGATTAGACCATGTTAAGTAGAAATTCATGAATGTTATGTTCTACCCAGGACTGACATCCATTTAGTATATAAAAATCTATAAAAACAGATCCACCTTAATAAAATGAGAAGTGACTTGTGTGTTTCTGTGTGTCTGTCCATTTGCTAGGGTTAGGAAGAAAAAAATTAAAATAGACAAAACATGTAGAAGAAGGGTAAAAAAAATTAAAAAATGATAATAAAAATGACAAATAAGAGTCTAAAAGTAAGAAAATTAGCTTTATCAGCCTACTAGCTGAAATACCCAGCGTTGCCCGGGAGGAAAATGCGTTTTTTTTTTTTAATTGTTTGAGAAGAACATAATTAACAAAAACAGAACTTTAATAATAAAAATAAATTAACAAACAATGAAGACTCACTAATGTGCTTGTCTTGCGGTCTTGTATGCATGTTATCATCCAGTTGACGCTCAGAACCGGCCAACTCTGTTTAATTTCAAAAGCAACAGGAGTGCGTGGTACTGAAACATAAAGAATGCTGGCAGTCGCCCTCTGGTGGTCATTCCAAGTGTCAACTGGATGATAACATGCATACAAGATCGCAAGATCACCCTACCACCAGGGCCAGATTTTCCTATAGGCTAACTAGGCTTCAGCCTAGGGCCTCAAGATCAAGAGGGGCCTACATTCAAATTGTTAGCAAAATTTTATTATCTCTCATGTAATTTACAAACTTAAAAATGGAAGGTGAAAGGGCCTCATAAGTGGAATAGCCTAGGGCCTCTTTTTATATAAATCCGGCCCTGCCTACCACCCTACCCACACCTGCCCATGAAATAGCCTTTGAGTCAATTGTCCAATTACTTTTGAGCCCCTGAAATGAAGGGATTGTGTTAAAAAATGCTTTAGTTGCCTCACATTTTATGCAATCGTTTTGTTCACCCCACTGAATTAAAGCTGAAAGTCTGCACTTCAACTGCATCTGAGTTGTTTCATTTAAAATTCATTGTGGTAACGTACAGAACCAAAATTAGAAAAAAGTTGTCTCTGTCCAAATATTTATGGACCTAACTGTATGTCTCTATTTATATGATTTGTTTTCATATTAGATTCATACAACACATTACATTAATATGCTGTTTGCTGATCATTTGCTTTACCATATAATGCATGACCCCATTCAAAACTGCTTGTATTAATTGGAGCCCTTGGGAGTCCATTAAAATAATGCAAATCTTTCTCCTCACTCCTTCAGAAGTACATGTTGAATTTAGTGTATTCGTCTGTTTCCCAAATGTGTGGCCATGCTGTCCCCGCTCTATAAATGCATTCATGCTCAAATTATGTAATCTATTGAAAAGCACCCAGCTTGCTGCTTCAAAGAGGATAAGGACAATGTCACACCACAATGCTCATCCTAACTAATTACAGTATTTTTGACATATCCAGGTTTTTCTTTTTCTCTGAAGTATACAGTATATGGGTATAGCAAAAAGATATATGGACTTAACATTGTCCTTTGAATCTCAGTTTCTTTTTGATGTGATCAATTGTTTTACAGCAACATGAAATAAATAATGAAACACGACCATAAAGGTAAAACAACCCAACCCTGTTGTAGGCGACAGATATTGTAGTCACCACCATCAGTGATAATTGGGGAAGAGTGCGCTCGACCATACTGAAGTCTATGAATATTCCCTTTGTTTTACTGATGTTGAAGTGCAGGTGATTCAGTTTGCACCATTCAACAAAGCCCTTCACTTAGTGTCCTGCCAATTCACCCAGTTACAGCTGTGTCCTCAGAAAAGTTCTGTAGATGACATGATTCGGCATTGTATTTAAAGTCTGAGGTATACAGGGAAACATGAATGGAGAAAGTACAGTTCTCTGTAGTACCCCTGTGTTACTCATGACCATGTCAGATACACAGTTCGTAAGCTGCACAAACTATGGTCTACCAGTTAGGTTGTCCATTATCCAGGACACTGTTGTGGTATCAACCTGCATTGACTAGAGCTTCTCAACTAGCATTTTCATCTGCAATTTGGTAAATGCACTAATGAAATAACAATACAGCATCCACACCCTGCTGCGGCCCTGTTTCTCTAGATTACGGATAGTCTCTGTTTAGCCAAATATGGTAGCCTCTTCCACCCCTAAGTGGTCCTGGTAGGCAAGTTGCAGGGGGTCCAGTGTTGTTCTGAACAAGTGAGCCAATATTAGCCTTTCCAAAGTGTTGATAGTGTGTGAAGTCAGAGCCAACGGTTTGTAGTCATTCAAGACTTTCAGCTGGACTATTTTGGGGACCCATACCACATATGATGGTTTCCATACAGCTGGAGCCCTTTGTAGGATCAGACTCAGATTCAAAATATGTTGAAAAATTTGAACAGGCTATGAATCCATTGCCATGCACACACCATGTTAATCTAACATGCACATTTTTGCAGCATGGGAGGTAATGCAGAATATCCAAATAAAACATCTGTGCAGACACAGGGAGAACTGGCAAACCACACAATGCTGGAATTGAAATCCAATCTGTTGATGCTGTGAGCCAGCAAACATGACTACTGTACCACTATGCTGTCCCCATATATGAAGTAATTAGAAAATTAAAAGCCTTAAGACCAAGAAAAGTCTACATATACAGTACTTGTTAACATAGATCTCCATGCTGCAGTATTAATGTAAACACAAGTGCTGTATACATCCTCCATGAAAGTCATTTGGGAATAGTCATGGCACTTTTTATAATGGTTTCCTGAAGTAACCTGTTTTTTTATCAATTTGTCCTTAAAATATTAATTATATTATATATGAGAATGAATGATCCATTCCAGGGATTTCCAGATGCTGTTGTAAAGTTGTAGATTTAGTATTTCGTGCAGTAATCTGGCCAGGACTGAAACCGGAGTTCTTCAAGTTATGAGACAGAAATGATAGCCACTGCTTTACTTTGCCTAATACTTTGCATTAAATCGTATAAAAATAACCTTCTTCTTACATCCGTCCATTTCCCGACCCTGTTAATGTGATCTTAGTGCAGGACAGACTATTGCCTGACATGCTGGCAGCAGGCACAAGGCAGGGGCATACCCTGGGATGCCAGTCTGTCACAGGACTCAGTCATTAGATCTGGTCTCCATCAACCTGCATAGTGCTAGGATGTTGAAGGACAACCGAGTACCCAAAAGGAAAAAAAAAAAACATGTGGACCAGGAGAGAATGTGCAAAGCTACAGAGAAAGTGGGGTTGGATGGAGTAACACGGTCAGTTTTATTTTTTCTTAATTATTATTTCTTATGCCTCGTAGCCCTGAACTGAATTAATGGATTGAAAGGTGGATAGACAGATGCTTTTTTTTATAGTTTTGTTTATTTCACAGCAGAAATGTCGACATGTCTCAGTCAATGAAAGAAACTAATTTATTGTACTCTTATTTGTGTTTTTCATGCTGTAGAATGTGACAAGTATATTGCAAAGGCTTAAATAAGGTACTAACAAATCCAGAACTCAGTTCTTATAAGATGAGAGACACTCTGCTGCACAACCTGTGTTCAATGTCCGCCTTCTTTTCACTGATTACAAACTACTTGAATAATTTACTCCATTACAGCAGAGATTTTACCATCATGCATTTGGTTTAAATATGACATGCAGCTCTGGTAGGCAAGATGAACCAGCCAGACAGGATGTTTGCGCACTAATTCTACCCTTTTTTTTAGGAAATGTGTACTTTGGCCTTGACATACTAGCACTGGTTGCTCTTGGCATTGAATAAAAGCCAAATTGAGTTTTTTAAGATACTTCAGACTCAACCCTGATGATTTTAGTTTCAAACTATTGTAAAATGAAACAGGGATTTGTGTTCATGTAGAAATGGAATAGTCGTATGGAGTTTGCATGTTCTCCATTATGTGGGTTGCGATTCGTACATCTTTAAAGCTAATTGTTGTTTCTTCTAACATGCCCATGTATGATTTTTGTGAATTTAAAGTACGCTGATGGAGCCCAGATTCTTAGTGTGATGCTGAGTAAAATAGTTAATGTGCAAGTGCTTCCTCTGCAAAAACAAATGTACTATAGGCATCTACTTTGAAAACACTTTGGGACGATAGTTACAATATAAAGGTGCTATATAAAATGAAGGATATTTAGGGTCTGTCATGATTTTAATGTGAATGTGTTTACAGTTTATGAGCAGATACTACAGTCAGAAAATATTTCTCAGAATGTTTTCTTTAACTTATTACAAAATTTCACAATGCAAAAAATGTTCCTATATAATGAAGATTTTATTACTCATAATAACAATAATAATTCTTTTTTGAAGGTTGAAATACCGTACACATTAAATACATGATCTTCTGAACTTAAAGTAACCAAATATCAGATTTATTGCCTTATATTTATCATACATGGCAAAAATTATTTAGTGATGACCAGGGACCCAAATTAAACCAGCTGTGTTTTGGAAGCTGAACCCAGATGAACTGGTAAGGATTTTAGGAAGATGAAAGTCTCTGAAAGGTAGGAAACTGATCTATTAATTATTAATTTATACTTCTTGTCTAGATGTGTTTTCTACTGTATTTAGACCTGGTGATAATTGATATACTGTATTATATATCCAACCTATATACAGTATTTTAGTTTGAACGTAACCCCTAATGTGTATGAACTTTTAAAGTAAGCTTTCCATTTATAGGGCTGTCTAGGCCAATGCCTGCAGGTAGCTGTTCAGAGATTGACTGGTTTGGCATGAGAGCACTCTGGACTTGTCCGTGAAGGTTCAAGCCAAGTATTTTGGAGGCCTTGCACCCTTTTCACCATGTATGGAACTCTAAATCATAACACATTGTGTGTCTTTTAGAGCAAAGAGAGACAAAAAAAACCCAAGAATACTCAAAGTCACAGCAGCTAGCCCGAGGCCTCTGCATCCTTTAACTTTGACTCTGATGGAATCCCAAGGCTCAACATAAAAAGGAAAGAGAGTGCAATGCTCTGAATGCCTATTCCCATCCAAGTTTGGCTGACCCATGTAGCACTCCATGAGCCAGCATCACACTGTCTTGGATACGTGTCTAATGATTTCACTTCCAAGTTGTTAAACGTTCTTTTATTTATTCTTAAAATGAACTTCACCCCAGACATGCCTCTACATACTTACCTTGTATTCAGTTCCACTCACTTACATAACTCCCAAGCTGTCTGTCATTCTAGCACCTTCCATGACAATGTGCACCTCTGTGCACTGCCTCACCATTCCCCACAGCACCACCTTTCAACCCCTCAAGGTAAGTGCCACCTTGTGTAATTATTTACACCAACCTTCACAGCTATGAATAGCTACCCTCAAACGTAGCATCAGAATCCCAAAACAAATACCATCACCATAGTGTGACTTCACCAAAAGACACTAAATTATCATAGAGGCCAACAAAATGATTATAAAATAATTAATAAAGACAGGAGCAGCAACAGAAATAACAAACCAAAAATTAACAAAAATCACAAAACCCAAGACAGGGAGAGAACACCCAGAAAAACAATCAGTCAGTCAGTCAGTCATTCATTCTCCATCCCGCTATATCCTAACACAGGGTCACAGGGGTCTGCTGGAGCCAATCCCAGCGCGCAAGGCAGGAACAAATCCCGGGCAGGGCACCAGCCCACCGCAGGGCTCACACACACCAGGGACAATTTAGGATCGCCAATGCACCTAACCTGCATGTCTTTGGACTGTGGGAGGAAACAGGAGCAACCAGAGGAAACCCACGCAGACACGGGGAGAACATGCAAACTCCACGCAGGGAGGACCCAGGAAGTGAACCTAGGTCTCCTAACTGCGAGGCAGCAGCGCTACTACTGCGCCACCGTGTCGCACCAAGAAAAACAATACTGTGATTTTGACAAATTTTTTATAGTTTATTTTAAAATCACATCCAACAGCTCACCTTTTTAATCAAACCCATAACTGAATTTTGGGAGTTATGCTATCAATTATAGTACTTTTGTTATGCTTTGTAAATTCTAATTGTTATCTTCCACGTTATGTTTGTGTCTGCTTTTATTTTCAAAAGCACTACATAAATAGGATTTACTATTTTCATTTATAATCATTATTATTTAACCTCAGTAGTAACTTTTGTCAGGTAAAATGTAAAAAATTAAAAAATGTTACAAACAAGAATCTACTGTTCAATGCATTGTGGTTGTTGGGTTGGCTGATACTCCTGAAATATTCTACTATTTTTTAAAACTGTTTGAAGTGCATGACTTTAGCTTGTTCCAGACTTTCACAACTCAACAACAACAACAAATGCATGCTTGTTTCCTCCTTGAATGTGCTTGACCCTTAAATATCAGTCAGCAATGTGGAATCTGAAATCAAATGGGCTACTGTGCTTACAACAAACCCATCAGTCTTTAAATGTGACCTAAATACTGAAATGAACAGATGCATGCACGCCATTTTCTTACACCACTGAGATTTACTGATTAAGGTTTCCTAACAATTTGTAAAAAAAAAAAAAAAAAAAAAATAGGCAAAAGCATAATAAAAAAAACAGAAACAGAAGGTCAAAATACAAATACACAGAAAAGAAACAAACCAACAACCCCTCTGGGCCTGCTTAAATAGAGGGACGGGAGTTCAAAAGCTGATGGGGTGGCCTGCTCACTTGCACACCTCAGTACTACACAAAAGCATCGGCTGTCCCACATCCTTTCTGTCTCTTTAGACCACAGCCACTCTGCTTCCTTCCAGTTGAACTTATCTTTGCAACATGGGATGCAAGGCAGAAATCATCCGTGGACAGAATACTAGCATATGGCAAAGCTCACTCTTACATACACCCACATGGTGTCAAATTGGGATTATGGTGATAACATGCTGACTCCACACAGACTGCAACTAGGTCCAGGATTCAAGGTTCATGACTTAGGCCTGATGCTCAGGGGATAGGCTCTGGCCACCCCGACCGTGATTTGGATTAATTAGGTTTGAGAATGTTATAATATACTGTATTATGTGGCACAGTGCTGCTTCTGCAGGTAGCATTTTGAGTGTGAATTACACTTATTCTTCCTATGTTCCTTTAACTTTCTTTGGTGAAGGTGGTCTAGTTTTCATTCTGCAGTCCAAAGGTACACTCTACTATATTGTGTGTGCACAAATGTGTCCTGTGATGGACTGATGACTTGATTAAGTGTGGAACATGGTAAATGAAACATTCTGAGAGATTCAATGATTATCTTCAAATCAACAGATTTTAAAACCACAAAGCTTTAACAACTGAATCTGTCTGAGTGAATGAATTCTTTTTTGTATAAATAAGCACAACATTTCAGAATGGAACAAATCACTGTAACAAAGCAGCTTCAGATATGAATCTGACCTTAACTCCGAGGCAGTTGGTGCTGTTACTGACGTTACATTGCAGTTAAGATTGTAACGGACATTTGCTCCCATCAGTAGTCAATGGTGGCCTCTGTTGCAGACTGGTTGGACTGCAGGTGCTTGGGCGTATTGTGAGCTTTAAAATAGGACCAAGGAATGTAAAGAAGTGCTTTTGTTCCACAATGACAAACTGGAAAAAGATTCAGTGGTGAAACAGAAGCCCTTATTCTCTACATGTTCTTGAGAGGATAGCATTTCTCATTATTCATTCTGTGAATGTTACTACATAGCGTTTTACTCCAAAATGTAACAATAAGAATTATGACTTTTTTTTTTTAACTTCACCATACATCATTGATCACTGACATTCATTCATAGTTGTTATGTCTATGGCTAAACTTTCTCAGAATTCAGATACATGCACAAAAAGCTGTTTGTAGCCCAATCTGACAGCCATTTTGTTATGAAAATTAATATTTAACATATTGATGATTGTAAATTTTCTTTTAAGAATTAATAGTGAATTAAACAAAGAATCAGCTTTCTTTAAGTAAATGAACTAATTTCCTTCCCTCCACCAAAATTTAAGAATGTTGTTAAGTCCTTCTTTGAAAGTGTAATCTATTGCAGGAATTTTGGGTATGCTTTTGAAACAGTTGGGCAAGGGGAATTCTGTGCAGGAAATTCTATAAGCTCATCCTCTCAGGAAGGCCATGAACTGTCTAGCTGGCAGGTACAGGCTACAAATCAATAAAGCAAGAGTTTCATTGGGAAATGGCTCAGGAAGCAACAAGCAGAGTTATTCTGTTTGTTATCGGAATTGGATTGTGACTGAAATAGGATGAACTAAGGGAGTTGCCTGCACCCACTGATCTAGAGGTATACCAAAAGTAGTTGGACCAATATAAGACAAGGGTCACCCTTCTGCTCTTTCTCACACCATCAGGTCATGAACAGATGATCATCTCTCTCTCATTGCAGCAGCCATACTTAGATAGACATGTGAACATGTGACCTGGTTTAATAATCCATTCAAAGGCTATGTGATAGTAAAGAAAAATCTAATTGATGATAATCCAAGAGCCTCCTATGGATGCAAGACGCACTGCTACTTAGGCTGTAACGGTATATTTTTATCACACTCACTTTATTTTGCCTAATGATTTTGGCATATTATGAATCATTAATTTGAAGTATAACTCTCTCCTGTTTGTTCTGTTACTTTGTCTTGTTGCCCGAGGGCATAAGTATAAAAGGTAGTGTAACATATGAAGGCCAAAACTTTAGAATTTAAAACATTTTCTTAAGGGCTACACAATAAACTGTATAAGAGAAAAAAAAAGGGTTGTCACAGGACCCTATATGACAAAACACATTTCAAATGTAAAAAGAGAAGTGGCTTCATGTATAACACTGTGCGTAGAATACATACTAAAACATGGTGTATGTACAAAAGTGGAAATGTACGTACGCACAAAAAAATTCAGATGCACAAAACCATGAGTAAGCCAACTTGTACGCATTTCTGCTCCATATTTCCCAGTCAGTGTGAAATGTAACGCACATGAACGTGCCTACCACCCCACCCCAACTCCTCACAGAATTGTGCTACTTTGAATATGCAAATCAATATAAATAGCCCCTTAAGATCAGCATTTTGTGAAAAGACAATCACAAAAGCACGGGAAAAGAAGAAGAATTTCAGCAAATGTAAAGGGTAGGCAAGGAAAACATACTATTTGTTGGCTTAAGCAGTGGTATAAACAACAAAAGGAAGTTGATCGAGTGATACAGAGTGGCGGAGACACTCAAAAGTTGAAGTTCAGAAAGCCTCATACACAGTGAAGAAAAAAGGTTGAAATGTCAACTTTAATCTTGAAATCTCCACTTTAATTTCATAGTTTATTTTGTCATTAAAGTAGAATATTATGCACTTCATCTTAAAATCAATGTTTAATTTACTAGAGTTTCTGAAATCCCATCATGACCAAAGTAGCATGTTAAATGCTCTGTATTCTGTGTTCTATGTGTGTGAAGCATTACATGCTTTTTAAAGACTCTTTCTCTTTCATAGACAGGAACACCCAGGCACTGATCTCCACACAGAATACATTACATTTATGATATAACAGCTCTCTTAACATTTTTAGAATACTATAATATCATTTTCAGTATGAAATGCATTAAAGCATGTATTAAACATGTGGGGGCACAGTGGTAGTGATGAGCTGGTGTCCTGTCCAGGGATTTTTCCTGCCTCCCGCAAAATGCTTGCTGTGACATGTGCGACCCTCGATGGAACAATTTATTGCAGCAGTACTGGTTTTGTCAAACATATCAACCCACAATTCCTGTCCTTCTGTTTTCTTTCTCCACATAACCAATCGCCACAATATAAGCTCTGTGATAAATGTCAAACCAGCTGTAAGCTTAGAACGCTTATTCTCCAAAACTTTTAAGGAACATTGAAAAATTTTCATAATACATGTTTACTTATTCCATCCATCTTTCCATCCAGGGTTGTGCCAATCCCAGCAAGCATACAGCACGAGTCAGGACCAATCCCTGGACAGGACACCAGCTCATCGCTGCCACTGTGCCCCCACATGTTTAATACATGATTTAATACTTTAATGCATTTCATAATGCAACTCTATCTCTGAGATCTTTTGAAAGTGGCTTGCCACCCATAGTCAGTTGTTTGCTGTCAGTTGCACTACCAAGCAAGGGAATGCTCCAGGAACAGCTGTTTTTATGCTTCACTAATCACTCTGATTATAATTGATCACAGGTGGAAGCCAGTAACCGTGGTCTGCAATGGAAATGGTGGTTACTTACTCCTGATTGAGTTTACAGATATTGTTTAGGAGGGGGTGATCCTTTATTAATCTCAGTATTTCTTGTTTTTTATTTTTTTAAATTCTTCTCAACTGTAGCTGTGATATCTTTCATTTGGATGTTATAGATTGCATTGAGTAAGCAACGCTGGGAAATATATTGGTTTGTGTGTTTTCATTTAAGGCTGTAAACCAAAAAAATTGGAATATTTTGAAGGGGGTAATTCTTTTCTATAACCACTGTACATCCATTTACCAGATGGCTACCCGTCAAATGTAAATAAATGACATAATTAAGCTTAGAACAACTGCCACACCCATTTCTGATTACTCTTCAGCTTCTGCTGCTTTAACCAAAAAGACATATAGTAAGGCACCTCCATGAGCTTTTTAAATGTGTACAGATGATAGCTCAAGGCTGATTGTGCTTCACTAAGATCATTGTTGATATATACTTTAAGCACTGTAGAGCACACGTGACTGACACAATAATGGCACAGACCTTTTATGCCATAAGGTTGATTCCCAGCTGTCAGTAATCGGAATAACTTGTAAAATGACAATCTCCTGCTAGCAGAGCTCTTACCAGATGACAGTTTGTATGCAGCCTGTAATATCAACAGTGAGGGATCAATTGACCATATTTAGAAACGTATCATGAATCAGAATTAATCAGAATGCAGGGAAAGGAAGCACTGTAATATACAGTAGTGTTTCTCAACCACTGGCAGTGGTTCCCAAGCTGTGTGTGGGTGTGTGTGTGTGTGCCCTGCGGTGGGCTGGCACCCTGCCCAGGATTTGTTCCTGCCTTGTGCCCTGTGCTGGCTGGGATTGGCTCCAGCAGACCCCCATGACCCTGTGTTAGGATATAGCGGGTTAGATAATGGATGGATGGATGGATGGGTGAAAAGGATATTAAAGTATCAAGTAGGCTAGCGGTAAATTAAATAAATATATTTAATATAAAATAATCTGTATATATAATTCACTAAGCAGCCACCAGCGCAAACAAGACACCCATGAAGCACGCAGGACGGAGCCACGCCCACCAACTCTAAGACCATTGGATACGACGACAACTTGCAGAGCCACGCCCACCAAATCGGACGCAGCAACTCACAAAACACGGCGTCATTGGATACGACGACAACTCGCAGAGCCACGCCCACCAACTCGGACACAGCAACTCACAAAACAGGGTGTCATTCGCGTTCGTCTCTGCTACACTCCACATGCACCTCTAAGCCACATTGACTTTTCATTATTCTTTTTGGTTACGACGTACGACCGCGTCCGCCATCGCAAACTGTTTTACATGCCATGGTCTTAGAGTTGGTGGGCTGGTCTCCGTGAGTTGCTCTTGTGAGCGGGCACATGACCAGGTGGTGTGCATGCTTCGAGAACGAGGGTGGACGTGGCAGGACCATCTAAGAAGAGGCATGTTTGTCGCGGATGTGAATCGCTGTATGCAGCGTGTAAAACAGTTTGTTTGTCGTGGATGTGAATCGCTGTATGCAGCGTGTAAAACAGTTTGTTTGTCGTGGATGTGAATCGCTGTATGCAGCGTGTAAAACAGTTCGCGAGGGGTATCCCATGGTCTTAGTGTTGGTGGGCGGGTCTCCGTGAGTTGCTCTTGCGAGCGGGCACATGACCAGGCAGTGTGTATGCTTCGAGAACGAGGGTGGACACGGCAGGACCATCTAAGAAAAATCATGTTTGTCGCGGATGTGAATCGCTGTATGCAGCATGTAAAACAGTTTGTTTGTCGCGGATGTGAATCGCTGAATGAGCGTGTGACGGCTGTCCTCCAATTGTCAGTCACGGACAATTGTATGTTGCCCTCTCCAGAGTTCCATCTTTTCATTCACCTACAGTCATATCCTCAAACCCACCCCATTTGGACAACTGTATCTTTCAGGAAGTGTTCACCCATCAATACATAATTATGCGGCGTATGCTACGCCGCGGGTTGGCTAGTTATAAATAATTTAAAACACTATTAACATTTATGGCAGACATTTAAATCTTTATTAAAATTATTTATCTCAGGCTATTTGTAATAAAAAAATGAAAGCATATTTCATTGCTTGTGTTCATTGTAAAGGACAGCATTTCAATAACTTTTTATTTATACAAATAATCTTAAAAATCCTTACAATATACTAAACATATAATCTATTGCAATTAATAATAACAATTTTACCTACTGTCACTGATCTGAAGATCACCATACTAGCTCTTCCCAGGTTTGTGATATTAGTCTGAGTCGAGCACGGCGCTGCCACTAACTGTCTTGTCATTTTCTTCCTCCACAGTCTCGAAAAAACTGCCCAGTGAGGACACCTGACCCCACCCCTTTGGGTCCTGCAGCTTCAAAGGGACAAGTGCCCAGAAGGAGATGTCAATTATCACAGAAACAACCTAACCAAAGGAGCTCCGAGCCCAATGACCTAACAGCTGAGCCAACTTAATCAGAAGCCACTCCATGACGTGGTGATTGCCTTTTTTGTTTTTTTCTTACACCACTGAGTGTTGTTTTTGTTGGACAATGTTAGTAAACGGGGAGGGCCATGGTGACACCTCAAAACATTCCAGAGTTGACAACCTTCCTTCACTTAGGTGACCACACTATGTACAATTCAACTACAGTAAAAATGAAAAGGTAATAAAATATAAAAGGCATAGAATTTTTAATTCACACCAGTGATTTTGAAATGTGAGATAATCCAGTACAGCAATTTTAATCAAAATTTGAGATGAAGTAGTTAAATTTTTTTTAAAAATTGTGATTATCCGTCTTAGAACAACCCCATTTAAAGAAGATAACAGTGGTTACCAAGACCTTGTTGCTAATTGCAAAGGGGCATCCATAACAATATAAGCTTCAGGTCCCCAAAAATGTAGGTCCGTCAGATCTCCTATTGCCTATGGCATTCAGACTCCTGCAGGAATGCCTCGATCTTTCTTACAGTTGTGATTGCAAAGACACCTGGATCTGCCATAGGAAATCCACATAAAACAATTACTTGAGTTTTACAGGACTGGCCTGAAAATGGCTGAGAGGTACTGACTGGTCATCAGGCCTAAATGAGCCTTGCATCCTTCAGGCAGATGTCAAGCCTTTTAGCAAAGGCTTGCCTGGCAGGGAGGAACAGACTTCAGTGTGCTTTCAGAGTAAGGTGTGAAAAAGCCACCCCACATGTAGACAGCACCCAGGATTTTTTCCTAGGTAGGCCCAGAGAGGCATAGTGTTCTTTACAGGTATTATTGTTACATGTATTGTAATAATAATAATAATAAATCATTTTATTTGCTTATGTGTTACTGACATCTTTCTCTGTATATTTTACTTAATTACTATATTTCTTTACTTGGGTCTCAGAAATATCATGTGTTTGTGTCTGTTTTTAGGGTCCACTGTTGAGTACAGCTTACAGGCCACACTGTTCATTTTATTTATTTATAATAATGAGCAAAACATATAATGCTTTGGCTTGAGTTTATATAATCAGTAAACTAAAAATTAAAAAAGAAACAATAGAATACAATAATAATATTAAGAATAATGACTGAATACATATGAAAAGGACAATTCTGCTCACTTCCAAATCCAACTAATTCAGCTAAGAGATCACAAGAAGTCTACCTTTGAATCGCTGGGTACAAGGTAGAAACCAAACCTGAGTG
Organism: Erpetoichthys calabaricus; assembly: GCF_900747795.2. Taxonomy (NCBI): domain Eukaryota; kingdom Metazoa; phylum Chordata; class Cladistia; order Polypteriformes; family Polypteridae; genus Erpetoichthys; species Erpetoichthys calabaricus. Next base: position 36,281,948 of record NC_041399.2, read on the forward strand.
GGCTCCCATTCGATCATGGGATACATATTAACGCACTCATTAAGGGCTAATTCACCTAATGTGCACTTCTTTAGATTCAGCTATATTTCAGTTATAATAAAAGAAACAGTTAAGTTAACATGGAAAAATGGTAGAAACTTTTTTCCAGGTATCATAATATGGCTGATGTAGTGCTTCTTAGCCTCAGGTTAAAGCTTCATTAAACTCACCTGGTTCACGGTCATATGTTGAAAGACCAGAAACCCCCACTGTACTATCACATTTTATTAGATTCTGTCTACTTTCTTTGCCACATTCTTAATGACCAGGCCCTGCACACCATCTCTACTGCATAAACAACTTCTAACTTCAGTTGGCATGGACAGCGATAAGCCCACCTCTGAAGATCAGTAGGTGCTGTTCATAACTAATGACCAAGTGAGGAAACAACTGAGGAGGCTACACACAGGATACACCACCCGAATTGATATTGTCAGTCCGTAACTACTTAATGCCTGTGGTGACCAACATTGTGCTATCCTTTATAACCTGTTCAGTCTGTCCCTAAAACTCCAGAAAGTGCCACTGCTGTGGAAAACAACCAGCATTGTTTCAGTTCCAAACAAGGGAAGCAACTCTTCATCTTGAAGACTTTTGAGAGGCTGGTTCTGGACTAAATGAGTGCTCTTGTAAAAGACCATTTGGACCCACTGCAGCCTGCCTGTTGGACAAAGATTGGAGTAGAAGATGCAATTATCTCTCAGCGCCACATGGCTTATCACCATCTGGACAAAGCTGACAGAGTTTTCTTTTCAATAGCTTCTGCCATCTTCGTAAAGCAGTATGCTCAGATATATGCAGGTTGATGAGCATATGTTGTCATGGATAATGGACTATCTGACAGACAGACACAGTTTGTGAAGCTCAAGGACTGTGTCTCCGATATGAATGTGAGTAACACTGGAGCGCCACAAGGAACAGTCTCGTCTCATTTTCTCTTAACCCTGTACCATCATGTATCATTTCAAACCTTGCTTAAAATCCATATTTAAAATCTATCATCCAGATGTTTATGGTAGAGTGACTAGATGGAAGCCACACTTGAGTAAAAGGTATGTGACAGATTAAAGGATTCAAATGGAGAGCTTTGTTTCTTGGTGCACAGAGAATTGTCTGCAACTCATCATCAGCCAAACCAACACACTGGTTATTGACGTTCACCACACCAAAGTACCTCTTTGTCTAGTCACTATTTAGTGAGTGGATGTAGAGGTAGTACACTGCTACAAGTACTTGGGGTTCCACATCCATGACAGGCTGGACTAGTCTCGAACACAAGGGGAGTATATAAGAAAGAGAAGAGCAAAGGAGACTGATTTCCTTTAAGTGACATCCTTTACACGTTCTATATCTCTGTGAGAGATATGTGCTGTTTTCAACACTGAAGTTTGCTTGGCTAAAAGCAATTCAAGGGAGGCCCACTGAATAAACAAGTTGATTAAGATGCTCCGTTATGACAGTCATTATAAACAACGCCTTCGGCCACCACCCTTAAAGACAGGGTGAGAAATTCGGTCATCTGGGAGGAGCTCAGAGTAGAGCTACTGCTCCTCCGCATCGAGAGGAGTCAGATGAGGTGGCTCGGGCATCTGATCAGGATGCTTCCTGGATACCTCCCTGGTGAGGTGTTCCAGGCACGTCTAATCGGGAGGAGGCCCCGGGGAAGACCCGGGACACGCTGGAGGGACTATGTCTCTTGGCTGGCCTGGGAACGCCTCGGAATTCCCCTGGAAGTGGCCAGGGAGAGGAAAGTCTGGGCATCTCTGCTCAAGCTGCTGCCCCCGTGACCTGATCTCGGATAAGCGGAAGAAGATGGATGGATAAACATACATCCATCCATCCATTTTCCAACCCGCTGAATCCGAACACAGGGTCACGGGGGTCTGCTGGAGCCAATCCCAGCCAACACAGGGCACAAAGCAGGAACCAATCCCGGGCAGGGTGCCAGCCCACCGCAGGACACACACAAACACACCCACACACCAAACACACACTAGGGCCAATTTAGAATCGCCAATGCACCTAACCTGCATGTCTTTGGACTGTGGGAGGAAACCCACGCAGACATGGGGAGAACATGCAAACTCCACGCAGGGAAGACCCGGGAAGCGAACCCAATTCTCCTAACTGCGAGGCAGTAGCGCTACCACTGCGCCACCATGCCGCCCCCTGGATATAAACAATGCTGCAAATCCTCTATATAGCACACTAACTTTGAGGACTTTCAGCTAATTAATTATTTACTAGAAATCTGTAAACAAATACTGCTGGGACTCATATTTGTTATAATATTTCTTGACCTTATGTAGTACTAGGGTGTTGTACCATGTTAGCCATAATGGGTGTAGTGAGAAGTTAATCAAAATGACGCCTTCAAGCTTTCAAGGCAACTCAGGCCCCTTCTTCTTCTGCCTGAGTTGCCTCGAAAACTTGCATATTGTAATCTTTCTAGTTAGCAAATAAAATGTGTCATTGTGCTTCACTTGAGCTTCTGTAAATAGCTAAATTTCTCTCTTGACACAAATAAAGTGCCCTATCTATCTATCCATCTATCTATCTATCTATTCAAATGCATTATATCAAATGTAAATGCATCAAAAATATAGGCAGAAAAGAAAAGTTAAATTTATAAAATAAAGAGAAGTAAATCAACAGAAAATGGGTTATATATTATCAATATAGGTTTACATTATCATTTTTGTCACATGTGCAGAGTACAGTGAAATTCCTAATTCCTATTGCATGTGCTAATCACCATGCAAAATATCTGTAACATTGGGCTTTATTCAATTGAAAGAAGATAATAGTTTTCTTTTCACATTGAGATTGTTAATATACTTATTTCAACTCACTAATAATATCACTAATGATTTTAAATATTTCCCCATTCAGGTTGGAAAATATTAAACTTTTTAACATTTACTATTTCAAATGTACTATATGCCTAAAATAATAAGTCCAGTCATCAAATATGAGATTGTATTGTTCTTGCAAGACAAACATATAACATTTTTATTTCTAAGAATGTTATTTTCAAGACACAGTGATGTATATAACTGTTAAAATCAAAGCCTGCACTGTTCAAATAACTGTCTCATAACAATACGTCTTTATCTAAGACAGCGTTTGCCGATTCATTTTACCCTCGCACGCCCTGTGACGGACGAGGCCGATTTCGCAACCCCTTGGTTTGAGAAGAAGTATGAAAAAACATGAGGTTAACACAGAAAAACAGATCACCAATTGAAGCTTTATAAATTATGGATACTTTATTCACAGCTAACAAGAGGGTGGAAAGAGCAGCCTTCCACACCTCAACCACACAAAAGTATGAAACGATACAAGTACATACATACAAGTATGAAACGATGTTCTTTATAAAGAAATTTATAGAAGGAATAAATAGGTTGAGAATTTTATGTTGTTTAGGTTCTTTGACTTTTCTCCTGCCTCTTCTTTGTAATTATCTCTTCGAAACGTGGTTCTTTATGTGTTAATGAAATGTGTAGGTCATTTTCGGGGTTCAGTGCGTTACGATATTTATTCTTCATGTGCAGTAGAGATGAAAATCCCGATTCACATAGCCAAGTGGTGGCAAATGGGACAAGGACTTTCAATGCTCTTTTTGCAAGAGTTGAATACCCAGTTTGAACACTGCACCAAAAGGTTTCGAGTGAACTGGACTCGTAAAGCAGCTTCATTGCTTGGCATGCTTGCATCTCAATTAAATGTTCTTTGTCTTCATCCTTATCTCTCATCTTTTCTAATTTGAAAGCAAAGGCGTTGACGATCCAGGTTTCTGATTCTTCCAGATCTCCCGGGCAGAAATAACCGTCAAATGACTATTTCAGGCTTTCCAGGTGCTGACTGATTTCTTCTTTGACACTGTCTTTAAAATTTAAGCTGCTGCACTACACAATGACTTCTTCCAGCAAAGGAAAATTAGCAAAATTATTATTCCGGATACGTAAACTCCACAACAACAACTTATTCCTGAAAGCACGCAGCTTGTCGCAGGCGGTCACAATATTCATTTCATTTCCCTGAATCGAACAATTCTTATCATTGAGATGTTGGAAAATATCTGCCAGGTATGCCAACAATGGTGTAAAATTAGGAAATTCGAAAGAATGCAGAAGGTCAGATTTCTGTTCTCGTAGAAACTCTTCGATTTCCTTTCTGAGCTGAAAAAACCTTGTCAAAACTCGACCTCTAGAAAGCCATCTGACCTCCGTATGAAACAGGAGAATAGAAGCATCATCATTAAGTTCACTATAAAACGCTTTCAACAACCTGTGATTCAAAGCTCTTCCACGAATAAAATTTATAATTTTAAAACACGATCCATTACATTTTTCAAAGTGACCGGCAAGGTCTTCGACACAAGAGCTTGGCGATGAAGGATACAATGAGTAACCGTCACCTCTGGTACTTCATTTCTTACAAGAGTAACAAAGCCAGATCGGTTTCCTAACATAACAGGAGCACCGTCAGTACAAATAGATCCGATAATTTGCAACGGAATCTCGTTAGTACTGAAAATACTTTTCACCGTATTGAAAACATCCCTTGCGGTTGTCGTTGTTTCGAGTGATTTGCAAAACAGGAATTTTTCCTCGATGCCATTCGCCTTTACATAACGAACGAAAACGATGAGTTGGCTACAATTATCGACGTCTGTCGATTCATCTAACTGAATTGAGCTCTTGACGGGGGAAGCTTTGATGTCCGAAACCACTTGATCGAGAATATCAGCGCCGATGTCATCAATCCTGCTTCGGATAACATTGTTTGACAGAGGAATCTGTTGAACTTTCCGTGCGGCCTCTGCACCCAGGATAGTCTTCACTATATGTAAAACACATGGTTTGATAAAAGTCTCTGCAACAGTGTGCAGCTTTTTCATTTTTGCCACTTCGTATGCAACTTTGAATGATGCCAGAAGCAGGGGCTTATCCACAGGAGCGAACCCTAACTTTCGGAAGTGTTCCTTTAATGTCGTAGCGTGCCCTTTTACCCTTCAAGGAATTAAGATCATTCCCTTCTCTGGTGTTTCCACCATGTTTAACTTGGAAATGTTCACCAAGCTTTGATGGTTTCAAGTTGGAATTGGAAAATATTGCATTGCAAAGCACGCACTGCGGTCTGTCTACTCCAGGGGTGTCGAACTCCAGGCCTGGAGGACCTCAGTGGCTGCAGGTTTTCATTCTAACCCTTTTCCTAATCAGTGACCAGTCTTCATTGCTAATTAACTCATTTGCCCTTTGTTTTAATAGCCCTGTTATTAAGGATTCAGTGCTCTGACTTGATTCATTTCTTCATTAAACGACAGCCAAACAGAAATGAGATGTGAAACGAGCCAACAGATGACCAGCTCTTCAAACTCCAACCAATTTCACTCCAACCAGTTTCTTAATGAGAAGCTAATTCTTGCTGTTAATTAAACTCGTTATTTAATTCCATGGCTTGTTGCTGCTTTTATTCTGCCAAAGCAGACATTTCCAAAGTTGTTGATTTTCTGTTTTTTCAAAGAATACCGTCAAAATGTTTTGGTGATCTGAGAGTTCAGCCTTACTGATACCTTCACCTTTCTTTATTTTCAGATACTGTGGATAGCTGGTCGTGTGGGCAGCTCGTTTTGTGTCGCATTATTGTTTTGCTGCTAATTAAGGAAAAAGAAACAACAAATGGGCCGAGTCAAGTTAATTAAAATTAAGGCAAATGAAGTTAATTAGCAGCAAAAAACTGGTCACTAATGAAGAAGATGGTTAGAATGAAAACCTGCTGCAACTGAGGCCCTCCAGGACCGGAGTCCAACACATGTGGTCTACTCCATCAATAATTGTTTTGGTAAAGCCATACTCAGTGTAATCCTCCTTCCATTTTCTAATTTTTTCGCGACTAGCCATGATTAAATGAACGGTAAAAAAAGTAAGTAAGAGCGAAGCGACGGTGACTTATTGAGGCAGGCAGGCGAGAGCACAATAGCACGCGGGCTCGATGTAGTGCCCGTCAAGTCGATCTAAAATGTGCGGTCAGATTCGAAAAAATATATCTTTTCAAGTTCTATTTGGATATAAGTTGGTTCTATTTAGTCGACAGAAATATCTTTGGTAGGAATGTAAGTTAAATTTAGTCTTTAAATTTCTATGGTGAAGAAAAATGTATGCTTATGGTTACTAAATTTAACTTACATTCCTACCAAAGATATTTCTGTCGATTAAATAAAACTTACTTATATTTAAAATTTAAATAGAACAGATACGATAGTTCATAATACCCACGCACGCAGCACTAAGTGCGCGTAAGAGCGGAAGTCATCCGTTGTAACAAGGAGCGTATTGCACTGATACGAAATGGCCTGCCCATTTAATTATTTAGGAATGGATAGATTAATTAAGATTTTGTACAAATAATGTTTTTCATTTTTCTTCCTCGATGGATTCTAGCACCCCCAGCAACAGTTGCTCGCACCCCCAAGCGGGAAGCGCTGATCTAAGAGTAGTTAATAAACGTTTACTCCCTCTAGTGGCCATTTAACAAAATGGAGAATTTACAGGAATTAAAGAATTTACAGTATAGTGAAAACAAAATCTCAGACGTGCTCAAAGCAGAGCCACCCTGGCCACCTGAGAATCCAAGTGGTCACTTAGCTTGCTTATCCTAGAAAACTCCCCCAGGTTTGGCAATTTCTCATGAGCCACTGTATTTCTGATACAGCAAATTCATTTGATATGGCAAATCTCCGCTGATCTCTGCATACCTGATTAAACACTTCCAGTTTCTGCCTTCTTGTGAGAATACTAAAATAAACCGTATTGTGAACTATGCTTTTATTAAATTTTGAAAATTTAAGAAATGTGCATAGGTGTTTGGTCTGTTTTTAAAGTTTTATGATTTTGTAGTACCCCCTGAATGGACCAGATTTAGACACAGTCAATAAATTGTCAAAATTCAACACGGCACATTCACAATGTACAATGATGAGAAAATTATTTTCCAGGTCTGAATTTTTACTTTTGTTTTGTGCTGCTTCCTCATTGTACAGGAGGCCTGAGCTCAAAGCATGACCCTGGAGTGCCTCTCTGGAGTCAGGGCATTCTTCACCTGCATGTGTGAGCTGTCCTCCAGATACCCTGATTTTCCTCTAAAACGGCAAAGATTTTAAACCAACTGGCAACTCTAAATTAAGACAGTATGAGTATGTCTGAGTGTTCTCTGAGATGGACTTGTACCCAGAGGCTCAATCCTTCTGCAGCCTGGAACTACATAAAGCAGTCTAGTAAAGGTGTGAATTCATTGTAGGTATACTGTATACAAGTGGAGCAATAAAGTATTCAGACTGCTTCCGTTTCTGCACACTTTATTGTGTTGTCATTTAATTTTAAATGAATTATAAATTTGTCATTTTGTTTAATCAGTCAACACCCAATAACCCATAATGACAAAGTGAAAGCATGTTTTCATAAAAATATGCACATTTATTAAAAATCCACAATGGAAATCTCTCATGTATTCAGTCCCTTTGCTGTGGCCCTTCAAATTGTGGTCAGATGCATCCTGTTTGCATTCACTTTGCTTGAGATATGTCTGGAACTTGATTAGAGTACACCTGCTGCAAATTAAATTTACAGAACATTGTCCAAAAAGGTACACACCTGTGTATATAAAGCTCCACAATTCACACTGAATTAAAAAAACAACAAGCCATGATGTCCAGGGACACCTCTGTGATAAATTTGTGGTTAGGTACAGATCAGGGCAAAGGTATAAAAACATATCTAAAGATTTGTGTGTTCTAAGGAGTACAATGGGCTCAATAATTTTGAAATGAAAGAATTTGGCTGTACATCCAAACTGAGTAACCAGGCAAGAGTGGCCCCAGTAAGTAGGGTGATCAAGAACCTAATGGTCACTCTAACAGACCTTTGGAAGTCTTCTCCTGAGATGGGAAAACCTGTCAGAAGGGTGACCATCTCAAGAGCACCCCATCAATCAGGAATTTATAGCAGAGTGACTAGATGGAAGCCATGCTTGAGTAAAAGACATATGAAAGTTTAAAGAGCAGTTTAAAGAAAAGGCTTTGGTCTTCTCACAACTGAACTACTGCAGCTCTCTCCTGGCAGAAATACCAGCATGTGCCACCAAGCTGTTGCAGATGATTGAAAATTCAAAATACTGCAGCATGTCTGGTGTTCAACCAGCCAAGGTTGAATTAATTTTTGGAGGAAAAACATATTTGATTTGATGTACTATAAAGTGCAGTTAAGGTCCATGAAACTAGATATGAATTCCACCGTTTGCTCTTTTGTCTTGTTAAAATGTGTTATTTTTGACAATCTGTCATTATCAGCAATTTCAAGCATACATATTTCAAGTTTGTGAAGGTTATACTGGCCGTAAATTTACACCAAAATGTCTACTTAAATTAAAAACACTGATATAAAAATTGAAACTATATCGTGTCGAGTATTAAAATGTATCAGACCTTGTTCCGTAAAGTGCCCCTTCTCGACGTTTCAGCCAGTGCCCACGAAAAGGTCTGTGCACTGCTAAAAGCAATTGTGACTGAAAAGTACATCTCTTTCATAATAACACAAAAGGAAAACTCAAAAATATACTTATTTTATTTGTATTGCTATTAAAGTCTTAACATCCGAGAAAAAATCGAAGAGAGCTAATTACACTTGGACTTAAGAGAAGTCCTCATTGTCCAAAAAATGACTACTTTTAAATATACACTTTTAAATATAATCAATCAAATCCTGCAGAGTAGTCTATCAATTTGGCTTGCCTTTCGTTGCATCGAGGTCAAAAATATAGGTATTTTTAAATGTATCTTTCAAAATAGGCTTTTCTTTAAATAAACCACAACCCCCAAATCCATACCCCTCAACCCACGCTCCAAAGCAACTTCTTCAACGTCACATCTACCTGTCGTATTTGTTATGAACAAAATCTGCGGGTCTATGTTCATTTAAGTCGGGAAAGCTAACAAGACAGATTTTATTTAAAGACTTAAAAATAAACTTGAAAAAGGTGACGTTTAGACACAAAAATAAAAGTGATACTGGGAAGAGGAATAGTAGACATCGCTAACAATACTTACTAGAAAATGAGCGAGCATGTGTACCTCCTGACCACAAGCACTAACTTGGTCAAACTTCAACTTCCAAGATTCAATGCGCGAGGGGCTAACGCCGCGACCAATTAGTGAACGCCTGCTAAAAAGTTCACCAATCAATGAACAGTTTAGCGCAAACGGCGCGGTGAGAGAACGAAGGGAAATCGAAGGAGCTGAAAAAAGTGTTCCTTTAGTCCTTCCGAAGAACACCGAATAATAATGTGTGTGGTACTTTGTTTTACTACAGGTACAGTCATGCGAATTTAAATAAATGTTCGTTGTGGATTTGGAATGGCTTCTTTCAGTAAGGTAAGTTGTGAATTTACCATAGCTCTTTTTAGTAAGCTAAGCTCACTGAAAATTTAAATACACTCGTCATGTTTAATAACGTATCTTAGAGAAAACTTTAATGTGTCGGCGACATGCATGTCTACTCAATAATCTGTGAGGAAATTTTACTTTACATTTCCTTAAAATGTCATCTGCCCAGCCAGTGGAGAAATAAACAGAAAAGTCAAGAGTTGCAACGCTAGCTGTGCGCGCGCACTGCACGAAGTAAACGTGGCTGCCTGCGGTTACGCGCCCGCAGTCTTGTTCCGCTCTACGGATGCGCCAGCGAAAAGATTCCGCACACTCGGGTCACTTGAGGATAGCATTAAAATTACACCATAAGCTGTGGTGACCATCTGGCTCTGGCATTTTTCTGATCAGGTTATCACGTTATTTCAAGCTCTAAACATATCCATGTATTTCTTATTTTCTATTTTCCTGTTTGTGGAATGGCTTTTGTGCCAGGAATATTTAAGAACACATTGGCCAATTTGCAGAACAGGTGGAAGGACAAAATGCATCTTGTAAAACTTGAGCTCCATGAAATAACAGATAGACAGACACTGGCCATGCTGCAAGGTAAATGTGGTCATCTCATCGTTATTTCCATTAATTTTTTTAATACTAGTTGCAATATCAGTTTTCATAATGTCCAGTTTGAAGTTTGAGTTCAAATGTATACAATTAACATTTTTCACACACATGACGCAATAGTACAATACTGAGAAAAACAAAAATGCAATACAGATATGGTCACCTGTTGGTTTAGCAGATCACACGTTGAGATTCACTGAAATAACTTTCCAATCTGATTTGTTAAAGAAATATTATGGCTAACAGTAGCCAGCCTGTTAGCAACCTAAATTAACCTATTCACAAACAATGATTAGAGAGATTAGCCTTCACTATCTGCGCAAATATTTAATGTTTCATTGATTGGTGCCGCACCTGAAAGTCATGTATTTTTTGTTTTTGCTGTCATTCCCTTCATAAAATTAGAAGAACACTGGTGACACTATGAGCAGGGAGAAAAGTGATCTGTTGAATATGCGTAACAGTTACTTGTGATACACGTTAAGATAGCTTAGCATTTTCAAAGTTTTGCTTTGTAGTTATTGCAGAGTTTTTAAACTTGTAATAAGGACTAGCAAACGTAACATTAAAAACACCGACAGTTCAACATAAAACTAAAACAAACAAGTTTGTAAAAAAAAAAAAAAAATGACCCAGAGGTAAACCAAATAAAACCCAACTACCAATCAAAATGAAAACATACTTTAAATTACAGTTTCTGATAAAAAGTCTATTAATAACACAATAAACAAAATGAATTGTTCTGATGCATGTCACCCAGGGAGTGCCTATGGGTGTTGCCTGGCTCTCTGCAGCCCATTATTCTAAAGGAGTATGGTGTGGGCCCCAGACACCACCACATTTGTAAATCATTTTTTAAGTATAGCTCCCAGCATAGCCCACTGCCTGCACATGCATCACAAAGGACATGGATGTGGCTTCATTGTATGATGTTAGTGGAGTGCTTGAAAACATCAAAACACTAAATAAAATATATTTTGGTATTAACAAATGGACCCACTCATTTCATCTTTGGTGTAGACAAGCCAAGTAGCTGCTTCGTTTAAAAATTGTATTTTTACTTGCTATAACTATTGTTAGGATGTGGGAGGAAACTGTGCTAAAGTCCTATATGTGTGACAATGAAGCTACTCGGGGAATGGATGGATGCTCATAGGGATATCTGTAGACAATTAGAAAATGAGTACAAAATCTCTGTTTGTTTATTAGCACAGTGTAGGACATGTTCATAAAGAGTGATTAATCTCGCCATCTATAAGTTAAACAGTTATAACTCGCATCTATTCAGTAATATGTGCTCTCAAAGCACACAAAAATATATTTCTGAGCAGACTCAGTAATGAGCCTTTTTTCTCTTTAATTAATTAATTTTTTTAAATAAGCATGATACCAGCAATCGCACGCTGACATTTCCTGACCATAAGTGCATTTCAGAAATGCCTTTTGCGGTTTTTTTTTTTACAAGAGGGAGCATTAGGAGCCATTTAATATGCAGTTTTCACTCACACTTTTATCATGTATTACTGTGCTTTCTGAAGTCAACTTGCAATCACACATCAGTGAAGTACCGACTTTCACTTTGGTATTGATACTGGTTTAAAAAAAAATAATAAAAGCTAGTACCGTTAGGATTTTGGCATTTTGGTGTTTACTTGGTACCGAAATTTTGGTTCTAGTGACATTCCTACACTCCTACCAGTGTTTTTACCAACATTTCCCTAGGGTTGGTGTTTCACATATGTAGGAGAAAAGTGATCTTGCACCACTTCTACACGAAGGATCTTGATTTACCTAGAAAATAAGGCTCATCCTTACCCATGTGACAAGGTTAGCAATCCACTTCAGAATTCATTGGCCTCTTGTCAGTGATGTAATAGTCAGTGAGATCATTCATGAATGCTGTTATTGGTGGTTGCTGTACACCCAGCTTTGACAGCACCCCCTGGCTCTCCACTACAGAGATGGTTAGAGTTGAAGAGGAAAAAAATGGTTGTGCATGGTGGTTAAGGTCTTTGATAATAATGTTTGCTTTTCTAAGGCAATGTGTGATAAATATGACCTAAACAGAAGGGAGAAGTGTACCAGTAATATTCCAAGCCAACACCAGTCATACGCTCAGATAAAGAAAGAGTAGTTCATGGGACTCTGCACATTGCTTTGTGTGTTGAATGTGTTAAAGATTAGTATGATGGAGGAAGTGATGCAGCAAGTCTGCACTTGCTGAGGTCTGCCAGTTAGGAAGTCCAAAATGTAGCTGCAGAGTGTGGTACAAATTCTCAATTTTAGTTGCTTGGTGATTAGCTTTGATGTTGCAGTAGTGTTAAAAGCTGAGCTATAGTCTTTGTAGCTGCATTTACCCAAAATTACCAAAGTTCTGCAGCTTTAGTTTGCTTCATGGGATTCTGGCAACTGCTTGACGCGTTGAAATGATTTCACAGACAAAATATCTTCATTTTTAAAAGCTTTAGTAAAAAATCAAGGTAAAATGGTTTATACAACAATACAGAACAAATTGATATAACAAAGAAAAGCTCTGTTTAAAGCTTATATATCTTGTTTCATTCTTTAAGTTTGCTCATACAATTGAACCATTTTTAAACGTTCAGAAAACTGTATGTTTATCCCATTTACAAACTGTAAATGGGTCTTTCAGTCCATGCTAGCTATGAGCCTATTTCAAAACACACACTGACTCAATTAACACACTGCATTACAGATATAACTAAGAAAGTTCTATCTCATATTAACTTACAGGGGGTGAAAGGCTATACCATAATCTATAGCTATGAAAGAAAATTATATTCTATTTAAATTAAGCAAACACTAATATGACTTTAACTTAAAGCATTAACTTTCTAAGATTGACTCTTACAGTCTTTAAACTGTAGCATTGTTTTTTATTATGTGGATATGTTAGTGTGATATAAAATGCAAGGGATATACAATCCTTTGTGAACTGTGTGTTGCTGCATTAATAATACATTTTATTTGCATGTTATCTTTCTCTTGCTGAAGGTTGGTTGAGTTAGCATTAATCCATGTTACTAACCGAGAATGGTAAACCGGATGGCATGGACGCAGGTTTACTAACTAAACCGGATGGCATGGATGCAGGTACACGGCGATGGGACCATGAGACGTACTGTGCAGGCGCGTACAGCGCACATCTCATAAACTGCAATCGAAGTCGTATCCACCGCGAACGAAGGACTCACGGCCCAAAAACGTAACAGCTCAACTGACGTGAATGAGAAATGAAGCAACAAGGCGCCCATAGCTGACGACTACCGCCACGCCAAAAAGAGGATTCTGCGCTGCAGCCCGGATTCAAACGGAAGAGGCTACGGCAGCCCCACAGGTCCACAAAGTACGAAAGGCGCATGCGTCACCGCCATATTGTGAGTGGCACTACTGCGGAGTGAAGTTAGGAGTAATGTGCTCCTTGGGATTGTACAAACCGCTGAACGCTTTACACTGAATTCAAACACAATACAGCTCAACGATACAAACACGAGCTCACCTGGATAAGATCAATGAACACAGGCGCCTACAACGCGCGTCTGAAACTGCGGAAGCACAGCAGACATGGGTTCAAAACGAACAAGCGAGCTCATCATATAAGAGCTCACCCCTCAAAAAACACTCAGTCATGTAGTACACACAGATCATGTGCTCTCAGCACATATAAGGCGTATAAGGACAATACGGAGAATAGAGACCCAAAGGCGTTGCAGAGAGAAAAAGGCAGATAAGATATTATGAAAGCAGTGGAATTCGAAAGGCTCCAACAAACGATGGAGCTATACACATGCAGAGAAAGGTACAGAATATGAAAGCAGTAAAATCCAAAGGTATTGGAGCGTCCCAGCCAGGTTGAGGGCTTTTTGGTTTTAAGTCACTGTTACGTCCGATTGAGGGAGGGCGGAGTTCAGCACGGAAGACTGATAGCGGGGTATTGATTAAAGCGGTAAGGGGGGGCGTTGGAGAGGGTGCTAGAAAGGTGTGTTTGGGGTTAGGAAGTCGGCGATTGTTCAAGTAGAACTTTTGTGACATTTTATCATGTCGGTCGCTACAGTATCAAAGAAAAGATCGCATTACCGCAAAAAAAAGGTGATTAATCATCAGAGCCAGGGGTAATTGAAAAAATAGCAGGACAAATCGAGGTCAGAAATAAAAGGCAAAGAGTAAACAACAAAATCTTTTCGCATTTGCATCATTCAATGCACAAAACGTGCATTTCGCCATATTGTGACTGGCACTACTGCGGAGTGAAGTTAGGAATAATGTGCTGCTTGGGATTGTACAAACCGCTGGACGCTTTACACCAAATTCAAACACAATACAGCTCGACTAACGGAAATAGCAAATAAAACAAATGTGCTGCTTGGGATTGTACAAACCGCCGAACGCTTTACACCAAATTCAAACACAATACAGCTCAACTAACACACGGCCCCAGAAACATGAGCCCACCTGGATAAGATCAATGGACGCAGGCACCTACAACGCGCGTCTGAAACTGCGGAAGCAAAGCAGGCACGGGTTCAAAACGAACAAGCTCGACTGACAGATATACAAACATGAGCCCGCCTGGATAAAATCAATGAACACAGGCGCCTACAACGTGCGTCTGAAATGCCGCCGGCAAAGCGGGCACGGCTCCAAAACAAACGAGCTCGACTAATGTATTTCAGGATACCCAATGCCGGGGGTAGGCGAGCGAAGCGAGCAGGGGGCAGAGCCCCCTTGTAAAAAATAATGAAAAACATGAACCACAGAAGGAATAATAACAGAATCAATAAAAATAAACTTATAAAATTGATGTCAAAATGGAAGAACAAATACTGATTTTAGAATAAACAACGGATATCAGATTCCAAGGATTAAGAATGAAGGAATGATAAAAAATGAAATATATTCAAAACAGCGTTGAAGGAAGAGTGTTAAAGGCAGCTTTGGATATATTGGAGTAAAGAATTCCAGAGTTTAGGGTCCCTGGCACTGAATGACCTGCCACATAAGGAAGAGAGTTTGTTCTGAGGGACCATAGGACCTGAGTGTTCTGGAAGGTCTTAAGGGTCAAGGAGGTCATCTGCCTACAACCACTTGCTGTAGGCCAGTGTTTAGTAAAACCATATGGACACAGAAAGATTGAGTGATAGGCTTGAACATAGTTTCATGGAACTATGAGGCAACAGCACAAACCACTGTGCTGCCCCAACTCGGTTCAGTTTACTATTATACTGTACATTCTTAAGAAAATTTGTGTATTTGATGGATTTACAAAGTTACACACTTCATCAAGTTTTTTGTGACTTGTAGTTCAGCTAAATTCTTGGTGCCCGTGGTAACAAAGGTTGCATTTTGCTAAGTAGCCATGAACTCATTAGTTGTGTAAAATTGTCTTGTACTATTTGGAACTAGTTGCATGAATTAGACATTTAATTTGGTATTTTGTTTTGGTAACCAATCAGCAATTTTTTCTGTCCTTTTCAGCGCAAGAGGAAATCTTTAGAAGCAGCATGCGCCTTTTTCCCCGATGACACAGAAGCTGCATTCAGAAAAGCAAGAAGTGAGTCACAAGATACCCATTCAGCCCCATCAAAGATTTGGCAAAAATGTGGAGACGGATTTCAAGAATTATCAACGGCAACAGTAAGATCTCCATTTTTTTCCCAAATGTGCTTTATGATAGTATTGGCAGCACATTTCCATTGTTGATCTATTCAGATGTTGGCAATACTATTTCATGCTAGAAATCTAACTTTAAAGGTTTTTAAGTAATTTTATTCCTACTTTCAGTAGTGTTAAGGATTTTGAAAATTACATTCTATATACTAATTATAAAATCATGCTTTGCATCATTATTTGGATTATAACATGATTCTTAAAAACAAACAAAATGCTCTGTATACACTGGCAATATGGCAAATGGTTTAAATGGTAAATCGTGAGAAAGACTCACCCTAAAATGGTTTAGGGTCCAGGACAACTCGCCCAGTCCAAGGGCCATAAAAATAAATATGACATGCATAAGGGTAATCTGTCAGTTTTGCAATCCGAATTTAAAGAGTTAGATGACAGGCTGAAAAGTAGAACCCACAAGGTAATCTTCTTTGAAATTTTACCTGTGCCACACACCAGCTGATGTAAGATAGAAGAGATTAGAAGGTTTAATGTGTGTCTCAAATCTTGGTGTAGGGTAGAAGTATACAGGTTTTTTGGGGCACTGGTACTCCATTTGAAACAAATGTGAGCTGTTCTGCCACGATGGGTTACATCTGAACCGCAGAAGCACCAGTGTGTTGGGAAGGCATAAGAGTTGGCTAGATGAGGATTGTTTAAACTAAGACATGGGGAAGCAGAGGGTTTAGGACAGGCCAGGTTTAGAACTGTACATGAAGGAATACACTATTGTATAAACATCCCAGTGTATAGTAATGTAAATTCAAACCCAAAGTTTAAATGCAAAGGTAAAATGAGTACAGTGATCCCTCGCTATATCGCGCTTCGCCTTTCGCGGCTTCACTCTATCGCGGATTTTATATGTAAGCATATTTAAATATATATCGCGGATTTTTTGCTGGTTCGCGGATTTCTGAGGACAATGGGTCTTTTAATTTCTGGTACATGCTTCCTCAGTTGGTTTGCCCAGTTGATTTCATACAAGGGACGCTATTGGCAGATGGCTGAGAAGCTACCCAACTTACTTTTCTCTTTCTCTCTCTTGCTCTTTCTCTGATCCTGACGTAGGGGGTGTGAGCAGGGGGCTGTTCGCACACCTAGACGATACGGACGCTCGTCTAAAAATGCTGAAAGATTATCTTGACGTTGCTGCCTTCTGTGCAGCTGCTTAGTGAAGCGACATGCTGCACAGTGCTTCGCATACTTAAAAGCTCGAAGGGCACGTATTGATTTTTGCATGTTTGTTTTTCTCTGTCTCTCTCTATCTCTCTCTCTCTCTCTCTCTCTCTCCCTGCTCCTGACGGAGGGGGTGTGAGCTGCCGCCTTCAACAGCTTTGTGCCCCGGTGCTTCGCATACTTAAGACCCAAACAGCCCTATTGATTTGTTTGCTTTCTCTGTCTTTATGACAGTCTCTGCTCCTGAAGCACACTCCTTTGAAGAGGTAGAAATGTTTGCATTCTTTTAATTGTGAGACGGAACTGTCATCTCTGTCTTGTCATGGAGCACAGTTTAAACTTTTGAAAAAGAGACAAATGTTTGTTTGCAGTGTTTGAATAACGTTCCTGTCTCTCTACAACCTCCTGTGTTTCTGCGCAAATCTGTGACCCAAGCATGACAATATAAAAATAACCATATAAACATATGGTTTCTACTTCGCGGATTTTCTTATTTCGCGGGTGGCTCTGGAACGCAACCCCCGCGATGGAGGAGGGATTACTGTAATACATTAAAAATAGCTTGCCTTAAATGGTAGAACTATCAAAAGTGAAACAAGTGAGCTAAAGTTGTATGTTGTGGAGCATAATTATAATATCATAGGAATAACAGAAATCTGTATAAATAAAAATAGATGTATATCCCTTTATGTTAAAATCATATATATTTTTAGGAAGGATAGACACAATATAAAAAGGAGCTGGGGTTGCTGCTTATGTCAATCAGAAGTTAAATGCACATCCTCTTCAATTGGACGATGAGCCGCATCTTTGCACAGACATCCAGCTTCGTTTGGAAAGCATTAGGGAAAGAGGCCTTATTTCTGGAGTGTGTTAGTGACCACCCAATGCAGACAGTAATGTCAATACACATATTTTTACCAATATTAAAAAGGTAAGTTTACAGGGGGTTATTATAGTCATGGGGCGCTACCCGAATATTAACTGGGATAACCTTGCAAATAGTGGAGGATTTTTTAAAAGGAATCGGTGACTGTTTTTTTAACACAGTATGTTAATGCCCCAAAGTGGTGAAAATCCTGTCTTGATTTAGTATTCTGTAATAATCAGGATAGAATTCAGGGTGTAGAGATGATTGGACTGCTAGGGTCAAGTGACAGTAATATTATACAATTCTCAATGTTTTGGAAGAATGCACATACAAAGACTAAAACTGTTAAATTTAACTTTGGTAAGGCAAATTTTGAGCAGATGTGGCAAACTCTAAGGAGAGTAGACTGGAACAAGCTTTTCAATATGGAGACAGTTGAGGAGCAGTGGAATAGGTTTAAGAACATTTTACTTATAATGCAGGACCAGTACATCACTACATTTTGAATTAGTTGGAAATGTATTAACTTTCCAAAGTGGGTTAACAAAGATATAAAAAAGAACCTGCAAAGGAAAAAATCAGGTGTATAAGATTAATAACTCCAGTGTGAATTGTAGGTCATGTAAAAGGCGCTATATAGTGCCCGACCCGGCACAGACTCACGCAGAGGCACGTACTTTAATAAAAGGTACTTTATTTCTTCCTCAGCCGTGGGGCACGCCTTCTCCGTGTCCCACAGGCCCAACACAGTCCCAAAAGCACTTCAAATCCAAATAACTCACACTTCTCTCCACCTCAGCACCACCACTCCTCCTCAGGCTTAGTCCTCTTCCTCCCGACTCTGGCTCTCTCGAGTGGTGGTGGCTGGCCTTTTTATACCCCACCCGGATGTAGTCCAGGTGCTTGGTCACCTGGGCCTAATTGCATTTCCGGGTGGGGCTGAGGAATTGACCAGCCGGGCTGGTAAGTCCACGCAGCTCCCCCTGGCAGCCATCCAAGCCCCCAACCAGGCTCTGGAGGACTCCATGTCCCATGGAGCCTTGCGCCAGGTTGGGGAATCATCGTCCACCAGGGAGGCTGCCACCAAGCGTCCCGGGGGAGGTACTGAGCTGCCCATGGTGGCTCCCCTGGAATAGATGCAGCAGGGGCGTCCCTGCCGGGCATGGGACCCGGCTGTCCTTCACAGTCATATGAGAACATGAAGGCAATCATTAAGAATGATATTTGGGAGGCTAAAAGGCAGTTAGAGATGAGTATAGCAGATTTGACGAAAGATGACCTATAGAGATTCTTTCAGTTTAAGTAGTAAAAGAACAGTCACGGTGGAGGTAAGGTACATCAGGAATAGTAAAAGAGAGTTAAAAAAATACAGTGAAATAGTAGATGCTTCAAACTCACATTTTCCTGAGGTCTTCGCATGTGAGCAAGTAGATAACATCCCAGCAGCAAAAAGGGACTACTAAGGAAGTACTGAGTGATTTTGAAATTTGACAGGGAGAAGTACTGCTTGGATTAAATAGACTGAAATCAAACAAATCGCCAGAACCAGAATATATTTATCCTTGAGTTCCTGAGGAGGTTGGCAAGTACACATAAATCCTTGATGCATATTTTTAGGAAGTCACTGTGCACTGGGGAAATTCTGAAGGACTGGAAAATGACAAATTATTATCCCGTTGTATAAAATGGGTGACTAGGCAGATCTAAGCAGCTGTAGGCCAGTAAGGTTAATATGCATCACAGGTAAATTAAAGGAAGAAATCAGTAAGGGAAAGATTGAACAACATATGACAAGAACAGGAGTTTTACTGAACAATCAGAATGGGTTCAGAAGAGGTAGGTCATGTCTTACTAACATGCTGGAATTCTATGAGGAAGCAACAAAAGGGTATCATCAAAGTGGAGCATATTGTATTATTTATCTGGATTTCAGAAAGCACATGAGAGTGCCACATGAGAGATTGTGTATCAAACTGAAAAAAGTGGGAGTGCTGGGTGTAGTTTGTAGATTGGGGCAAAACTGGCTCAGACACCGGAATCAGAAGGTTGCGGTGCAAGGAACCTTCTCAGTATTGGCTAATATAAAGAGTGGTGTTCCACAGGAGAGGGTGCTAGTGACACTGATTTTTAAAAAAAATATAAATAAATAAATAAATAAATAAATAAATAAATAAATGATTTGGGTAGGAATATAAAAAACACGCTAGGTGGATTGGCAGAACATCTTGAATCTATTGATTCATTACAGAGGGACTTGGATAGCATAGAGGCTTGAGCTGATTTGTGGCATATGAAATTTAATGTAAGTAAATGTAAAATATTAAATGTAGGAAGTAAAAATTTTGGTCTGAACATACAGTGGAAAGTCTGAAAATTGAAAGTACAACTAAGGAGAAGGATTTAGGAGTCTTAGTGGACTCAACATTATCAACTGCCAGACAGTGTTCAGAAGCCATTAAGAAGGCTAATAGATTGTTAGATAGTATAGCATGATGTGTAGAGTACAAATCCAAGAAGGTTATACACAAGCTTTATAATGCACTGCCAAGGCCTTACAAGGAGGATTGTGTGCAGTTTTGTTCTCCAGGCTACAAAAATTACATAGTAGCTCTGGGAAAGTCCAGAGAACAGTGACTGGGCTGATTCCTGGACTACAGGGGATGGATTTTGAAGAAAGATTAAAATAGCAGAGCCTTTTCAGTTAAAGCATAATGAGATTAAGAGGGGACATGATTGAAGTGTTAATTATGGAGGGAATTAGTATAGTGGATTGAGACTGCAGGTTAGGTCGACTGCTGATTCTAAATTGTCCCTAGTGTGTGCTTGGTGTGTGTGTGTCCTGCGGTGGGTTGGCGCCCTGCCCGGGATTGGTTCCCTGCCTTGCGCCCTGCGTTGGCTGGGATTGGCTCCAGCAGACCCCCGTGACCCTGTGTTCAGATTCAGCTGGTTGGAAAATGGATGGATGGATTGAGACTTTTTTTTTTTTTTTAAATGAGGTCATCC
Source organism: Erpetoichthys calabaricus (assembly GCF_900747795.2). Lineage (NCBI taxonomy): Eukaryota > Metazoa > Chordata > Cladistia > Polypteriformes > Polypteridae > Erpetoichthys > Erpetoichthys calabaricus. The sequence goes on from NC_041399.2 coordinate 36,302,770, forward strand.
AGAACATGGGGACACAGTTGGAAACGTGTTAGGGGTAAATTTCACACAAACATTAGTAAGTTTTTCTTTACACAGAGAACCATAGACACTTGGAATAAGCTACCAAGTAGTGTGATAAACAGTAGGACTTTAGGGACCTTCAAAATTAGAATTGATGTTATTTTAGAAGAATTAAGTGAATAGGACTGGCAAGTTTTGTTGGGCTGAATGGCCTGTTCTTGTCTAGATTGTTCAGATGTTCTAATATGCTGTGTGTATATCTATATCTGTAGAGAGATGTTTTTTCCGATACACCTATTATACATAATTTATACATATCATGCATATATATTCATATGTTGGTGTGCACTTAAGATCAGACATTATCAAATATGTGAAGCACATACTAAAACTGACTTTCTTCTGAACTGGAATTGTCACATAATATTTGGCCATGTAAGTAAGCAGGGATGCGTAAATGCACAGGGCATGTATTTGTCTTTTAACACAACAGATTGCACCCTTAATTGTGAGTGAATGTTTGTATTTGGGGTGAGGGGAGAGTATACTCTATACAGAGATCTATATTCATTGTTAGCAGAACACAAATGTTCTAATCATTCTGAATTCTTGATTAGCATTTACAAACAGCCATGCAGCTCCCCCTTTAACCTACACAAAGAGAAGCAACTCAGAAATCCATTCTTTCACCATAATGAACTGCCACTCTCTGCTGACCTAGATCACTCTTAAATGAAATGCTGCTAATAAGGAATAACAGAATTCACTGTACAGCTTTTGATCAGCGATAAATAACAAACAATTCATGGGATGAGTAAGTGATCCCTCTTGTCAGACATAGGCATTAAAGACAAAAATATGTACAGCTTTCCTAACTTTCACTGCAGTGAATCTTCATATTAAATGTTCATAATATGACTTTCTGCTACTTCCATTTCAAATACAAACAATCCATTCAGTCAGTTATATTCAGATATAATTGTTTCTAAAAATATATTAGGCACATGAGTCTCTTTTTGTTAAAGGGTTTTGAAAGTAAAGTTAGTAAATTGCGATTTAATCAGTTTGTGGTAAACCTTGTAGATTTTCCCCTCCATTTCAATGGCTGTGAAGAAGTTTCCCAAACTAGGTCAGGCTAAAGTCAGTTGAAATTGAAATATGGAATTGCATGTTTCAGCTTACTAATTATGTTTAATGACACACAGCAGTGAATATATTAATAAATACTAAATCTTCACATTACCACAGTTTTTTGTGTATAAAAATATGTAAATACATAGCCTTGTCAGAAAATCGCATTAACAAAACAAAGCTGGTTAACAGTAAAAGAAAGAACATCAAAAATGCCAGTTATCAGCGTCCCTCCAAAGAACTTCATTTGGATTTTTATTAAACCTTACCCATTTTTTCCATATTGTTAATGATCACACAGTTCTTATTGTTCTTAAGCTTGTATTGTGTGTTACAAGGAAAATATTACAGCTTTAAACAGATTCAGCTCTAGATCAGACCAAGCAGTCAAACATTGTCTTGCTATGCTAACATACATGCTTACATGATGAAGCACTGGATGTGGTTGCGTTGATTTTTTTTTTTCTTTGGAGCTGGTGTAGAACAAAGCTACAGTCTATTCAGTAGGGTATCATTTAAGGTGGGAATTTCTAAATTGAATTTTAACAACATTCAGAAAGGAGACATCATATACAGCATCCTATGAGACTACTGGTTTAGTCTCGATCATTAACTCACTCTGTGATCCTGAGCAAGTCACTCAGTGTGCTGGTTCTGCTCATGTTAACTATATCTGGAACAATTTACTATAGTCCTGTAGCTGTAAAATTCAATGGAATTTTTGAATCTTGCTGTTCAAATTTTAAACAAGGCGGTTAATCCACATTTAGAAACTGTGATAACAAAAAATATTACTAAGTTCTGACTGCTTAGTCAAGGCTTGTAGTTAAAATTCTGTTAGTGAATCTGAGCTAGTAAAAATTCAAATGATTTGCTAGCACCATCACTACTCAATGTATTTTCTTACTTCAGTTATTAATATACAATAAAAGAGTACTAAACAAAATAGTAGATTTTCATGACATTTTGATTAGTCCTGCTGCTTAGTGATTGTCTTTGTGAATTTTACACTTCAGTAACCACCATATTCTTCTTCACTGATTACCCCAGTCAAGGGTCTGGCTCCATTTGATCCTGAAATAGAATGTTTGTTGTAAAAATGGAAGACCTGACAGATAATACAACTGGCCAGAACAGTTAGAAATAATGGACTGTTTGTCCTGTTTATAAGCTTATCTTACAGTAATTTAGTTAATAGTGGAAATCATTACTCGGTTTGTTTTTTTTTTTTTTTTTTTGTTTTTTTTCTTTCCAGAGGTAGCAAACAACCCTGATTGCATAAATCTTTGCCACATTTAAGAAATTATCAGAAATTGCATGTCTCATTTTAAACCACTAGGTGGAGTAAACCTCCACTCTCCTATCATTTGTGGTTGCTCAAAGCTTTCTTCCAGCTGTTTATTTCACTTCCATAAGCATGGATTTCTTCAGCCGAAGTTTTTATTTAAATATAATTTTCCATTTGTATTGTGTTAATTCTTATTGTTGCTATTGAATTCATCTCTTGGTATAAAATTATTGTTTTTAGTTTGATTCCTTTGCTTGTACTCCAGTTTCATAAAGCCAGTTTGGAGTTTGCCAATTTACTTAACACACATGTCTTTGGAGATATTCTGCTGCGGGAGTGGGATTGAAGTACATGGGACTCGGAGACACCGTGAGGCAGTTTAAATTTTTCATGAACGATGACCAGACATGGGTTTCAAACCAAAAGCAGTGAATATTTAACGGCAGCAGCACTAACCACCATTCCACAAGGACAATGTGAATGTATATTTACTTTACAGTAATGTTATACTTTCAGAACTTTCTTAAATGACTATCTTTGAGTAATTAGAAGCCTGCATTAATTCCAGCTTTAATCATCACTCTATTCGATCTTTGCCTTTTTTGATGTTTGATACTTTTATATTGCTTTTAGATAGGGAAAGATTTTTAATCTTAAACTGGAATGGCAACATTCTTACAAAGTGCTTTGGAAAGATCAATACAAACACGGCACACAATTTTTTTTTTTAATGTTACAGAATAAATATTTTCTGTTGTATATTTTCTGTCTACACTAATGTGAGATATCCTATACCTGAAAATCCTGTTCTTATTTGGTGAAATATATAAGCAAGGAGTATTTATTTAAGTAAAAATTTAGAAGACCGTGCTAAGTGAAATACTTTGAATATGATAAGCATTTGTCAGGAGAATGCCACATGCATTGGTTTGGTTCAGACATGAGGTTAATTATTCAAATTGCTGTCTGTGAGTAACAGAAAAACAACTCAAAGCTTGCTTGATTTATCAAAAAAGACTGCTGTAATATAAAAACTGTTAACTTAGTGAACGTTTGAATAGCAGTAGTGACATCTAATTTATGATTCTATTGTTTCTGTATTTAACTGCTTTCATTGGTGAAATTTGTTGTGATTTTTCCATAGGGATGCACCAATATTACTGGTTGGTAAATGTTTTTGTTTGAAACCTCCTCCTAGGTACTTGTACTCGATATTGGCTTTGTCTTACAGCTTTTTCCGAGTGCCAAGCAAATCAGTAAGTGACTAGAATCTTCTTCTCATGCAAAAAGAGGAAAAGCATGTAGTAGAGACCAATTTTAAGGCAATTGTTTTTTGCTATGTAAATGAGGACTTAGACCGTGCAAAACTTCCCTGTTAAATACATGGTTCTTGTGTGTGTACCAATCAGATTTCCTTATGTGTTTGATATTTGTGCTCCTTCAGGGTTATTTTTTTATTTTTACTAGAGCTGTCACATACTAATTTGGAATTAGAATATATTTGAATTCATTGTACATACCTCTTTAATAGCTAAAATCAAAGTTTCAAATCTCCACACTTGGTTTCTTTTCCTTTGTATCATTTACTGGAGGAGTGACTTGTGCAGCTAAATGTGTAATCCTGTTTTGGATGCTTTACTCCGAGAAGCCACTTACAATGAAGTGACCCCTACGTCATCATGCTAATAACAAATAAAAAAAATAAAATTAGGTTAGAGTAATTTACTTATGTACAACATGTCACTATGAGAGTTCTGTGTAGGAAATGGCACTGTGTTGTCATTTCATATTATGTTTAACATGTGTATGCACTGATTTGCTGCTGCACTGAGTTTTGCACACATCACCCCTCAATACTTCAAACCCTTGTAAAACTTTTGCTGCACTGTTTTTAATTCTCTTCTGGTTGCACTTCACATACCGCTACTATCTACAGATAAACCTCAAATTCAAACTGTTACTTCTGCTATTGTGATTTTTTTCGGGTAGAAAACAAAATAAACAACATTGGAAAATGTAAATTATGGGATGGACAAACTTCAGTGGAGGTGCCAAATCTACACTAATAATTAAAAAATTTGGATGTGAGCGTCAGTAGACTTTGCACCTTAGGAACCAACTTACCGAACTATTCTATAACATTTCAGTAATTATTTACCGCTCTGATGCCGATCTTTCTGTTCATAAAAAGGTAATTTCGACAGCAATTGATGAGGAAAATTCATAATTAATTTCAAAATTACTGTATTTGAGAGTTCCTCTAGAGTGCCTTATTCTATTGCATGCTTTGGCTCAAAAACTAGTCAGCACATTGTCCTCTCATAACAGACATAATTTTTGAGTTTGGTATTTTTCTGTCCAGCTGTTCTGGCTCTAGACCTTCCTCAAGAAACTGTGACACACAGACATAGACAGACAGGCAGACACATACACACACTCCTCATTGAGATATTAGTGTTTTTGGTTTCAGGGGATCCTGAAACTTCGTTTCCAATTCCATGCTTTTCTACCTTCCGCTCGCTTTGCTCGGGATCCATTTACAATTCTGTGAGAGTGGCGTATTAATCATGGCCTGGAGAGTGCCAATGTGGAACTTCTTAGCAGATCTCCGCTGCACACTAACAGTCAATTTAAAAGCCTCCACATAGGATACCACTTGGATGTGCGTCAATGCAGCCTTGCATTACCAGAGAGCCTGAGATGTACTGTTTTAACAATTAACTCACATCAACACACCTGCAGATCAAGTGAGGAGAGAGCTAGTGAAACTCTGTACGAATAAGGCTGTAGGGCTGGATGGAATTGGCTCTAAGGTACTGAGAACATGTGCTAGCCAGCTTGCTGGGGTCCTTTAGCGCCTGTCCTAACTTTTCCTGAATTTGCAGAAGGTTCCCCAGCTATGGAAAACATCAGTGTTGTTCCAATGCCAAAGATAGGACATTCGTATGATTCCACTAACTTCAGAATAGTTGCAGTTACTTCATACACAATGAAGATCTTCGAGAGGCTGGTCCTGAAACAACTCCAACCCCTAGTTTCAAAACCGATTGATCCTCTGTGATTTGCTTATCATGCACATGCTGTATAGCTGTGGAGGATGCTCTGATCTACATGCTCCATAGAGACTTTTCTAACTTGGACAAAGCCAGCACCAATGTCAGAATAATATTCTTTGATTTTTCCAGTGCCTTTATCAATATACAGTATAATATTTTATTTAATGTGGAAAAAGCTCAAAACTATGCATCTTTAGTTTCTCCGCAATATCCTAATTAATAACAGTTTGGGAGGCACAGGGACAGTGTGTCAGAAATGGTAGTGTGTAATACTGGAACACCTCGGGGAACTTTTCTGTCTCGATTCCTATTTACCCTCAACACAACAATACACTGCCAGTACAATATCAGTGTTTGCCATCTACAGAAATTCTCAGATGACTCCTCCATCACAGTTGAAGTACTGGAGGCTTGTGGAACACTGTCTTGTGGTGCAGGAGGTGGCGCGGAGCTACACGTACCTAGGGTTCACATAAACGGGAAACTGGACTGGTCTGACAACACAGTGGCACTGTACAAGGGCCAGAGCAGACTGTGCTTCCCTAAGGAGACACGGGTCTTTTGATGTATGCAGCAGGCTCCTAGAAATGTTTTACCAGTCCATAGTAGTCGATGTGCAGGTAGTTGTCGATGTACAGCCTATGGGTCTTCTAGCCATTACGACCGCTACCATTTAGGCAAAGGCTTGGGTAAACAACACCAGCTCTGTATGCTGTGACTCATTCATCTTGATCTCAGTTTATTATTTGCAGCATTTTTGACTACGTTCAGTTACATATGTCTTACAATTACAGGAAAAAAGTCAATTGATCATGACACAGAAATGAAGGTGATCAAGCAGTATGAGAGAGGAAAGTAAGCAAATGCGATCGCATGTGACTTTAAGTTATCCCATTGTAAATGGCGTTTGCTGCACGTGCTGTTCTGCTCTACTGTGACTTTGTATCCAAGTTAACCTCTAAAGCTTCAGTGTTGTGACTCACAATGTCCCGTCTTCGTGTGAGCCACCATGAAGCGGTAATGCAGCCACACTTGACTTATAACTGATAATAACAGGAATGTTGTTGTTGTACTTACTCTCCGGCTTACTTGAACTGTGAGTTTTATTTTTATATGGAATAATGGAATAATTCTGAATCTGAAGTCAGACTGCAGTTGCAACCAGTATCAATGGCTTCTGTTAGGACAGCAGCTGCCTTCATTGGTAAAACTTCATTGGTACCCTGATGAACTTAAAGGGGCATTTGAACTGTGTTCATAAAGGTGGCTGTGTGACCTAATAATTGTATTGTTTTGGTACTGTGAAATGTCATTAAGTGCTTCCATTTATACCATTTATATTGAAGATAATTGTTATGATAATTATCTCGCTTAGAAAGTTTTTCTTTCTTTTTTTTTTTTTTTCTTTTTTTTTTTTTAGAGTGAAGGCTCATCTGTTAAAAAGTTGAGCACCGTGAGACAGCTGCTTCCTTCTAAAGGTAACTAATCCCTTTTTAGAAAAATGTTGCTTTAAAACACATCTTTCTTTTAAGCTGGTTGTACAGTATTGTCAAATAGCTTTATTCTGTTTATTGCCTAATGTAGATGTTTTTATGTGCTGTCAGACCTTTATAAAGGTTGCTACAATAGTAATAGGTTGGCGGACTAAATAAATTAATTTTTGGTGATTTTAGCAAAATTAGTTTGCAGTGTTTATGATGTCTTTATGCATGGACAATTTTTGCATGTGTTATAACTTGTCACTTTATCATATTTTATTTTATTTGATTTATATATCTGTGCAAACCTTTTTTTTTTTTTAATATCGGCAGATTATGCTTTTTTTGCTGATGGCCTTTGCACTGTGGTCTGCATGGTCTAGTTAATTTTGATCTAGTTTTTAGTTCAGCCCTATTTAGTTGAACCTATTTGGCAAAAAACTATATAATCACAATAGCTGAATAGAAACTGGCTAGCTTTCTTAAGATGCATTTTGATAGCTGTTTGTTCGGTTTAAAAACATACTAAAATGGCAGAATTCTATAAATAAAATAAGTATGCTTTGGAGAAAAAGAGAATGAGCAGATTGAGATGAAAATATTTTGTTTCTCCTAGCCACTTATTCAGGCTGCCTGAAACTTGGCATTCAGCATGCTCAAACCTGTTCTTAATTAAGAATGCTTGGGATTCTACAAACAAAAGCACAGTAATTTCTTTAATCGCACCAAATAATTCAGGAAATGATAGTGCTTGAGATCCACACACTGACCCAAATCCAGGTTTTCTACTGAGCATTTTGATAGTTTATACAATGGACATGTATATAATGTGTTTTTGGAAGTTACCATTAACTGGGGAAATTCCAAATGACTGAAAGATGTCAAATATTATCCCGTTATATTAAAAGAGTAACCAGGCAGATCCATGTAACTATAGGCCATTAAGGGTAACATAAAGTACATCAAAGGTAAATTAATGAAAGGAATTATTAAGGGAAAGACTGAGCAATACATGGTAAGAACAGGAGTTTTACTGAACAGAGTTTGGGCTTAGAAGAGGGAAGTCATGTTTACCATCATGCTGGAATTTTATGAGGAAGCAACAAAGGATATGATCAAAGTGGAATATATGATATTATTTATCTGGACTTTCACCTCAAGGTGCCACATGAGGAGTTTGGCATCAAACTAAACAAAGTGTGAGTTTAGGATGTTGTTTGTAGATGGGGGGCAAAATTGGCTCAGACATAGAAAGCAGAAGGTTATGGTGCAAGGAACCCTGTCAGAACTGGCTAATACTGTATTAAGAGTGGTGTTCCACAGGAGAGGGTGCTAGGGACACTGATTTTTTGTAATATAAATAAATGATTTGGATAGGAATATAAAAAAACAAGCTGGTTAAATGTGTAGATGATACCAGGCTAAGTGGATTTGGAGATAATCTAGAATTCATTGAATCATTACAGAGGGACAGCATACAAGCTTGAGCAGATTTGTGCCAGATGACATTTAATGTAATTAAATGTAAAGTATTCTATGTAGTATGTAAAAATGTTTGGTTTGAATACACAGTTGGAGGTCTGAAAATCTAAAGTACACCTTTATGAGGACGATTTAGGAGTCACAGTGTATTTGACACCATTAACTGCCAGACAGTGTTCAGAAGGCATTAGGAAGACTAATAGAATGATAAGTTATATAGCATGATGTGTATAGTACAAGTCCACGGAGGTTATGCTAAAGCTTTATAACACACTGGTTAGACCTTATCTGGAGTACTGTATACAGTTTTGGTCTACAGGCTACAAAAAGGACATGGCCCTGCTGGAAATAGTCCAGAGAAGTGCGAGTATATATTTACAGTTAATAATTTAATTATAATAATATGACAGTAAAGGCCATGTATACAATTACGTGTTTATCATTTTTTGTATCCCTAAATATTTGTGACATTTTTCTTTTTCTTAGCAAAATTAAAATGTCAAGAGAATCAAATGGAGTCTGACTTTTCATGGAGTTCCAGTGAAAGTGATGGTTGTGATGGAGAGCCCAGTAGTGCACTTCTGAAACCTCAAACTGACACCATGTTTACAACTCGGAATAAAGTTATTGTTAATTCATATAGCAAATACCTGCATATGATGAGTAATTTGAGGAGAGACTGCAACTATAGTGATGGTATGTATCCTGAACATACTCTTTAAACATTTTTTTTTTCCAAATCCTACATTGATAATAGAATTTGACTTTAAATCAGGTAAAATTATATATTATATTAAAGTTTCCTGTATAACCTGACTGCTGCTTTTAGAAAGTAATTTTGGGACCGGGCAGAAAAACAATGATGTATGAACACCCTATGAACCAGAAATGGATTACATTGATTTGATAGTGGATAGATATGTTGTGGCCCGATCAGTAGAAGGACTGTATGTACAAATGTACTGTATGTATAAAGCAGGTCAGTTGTATCCAGTAAGGTCCAAGGAAAGATGGAGAAGAATACACTGGCAAGAATAATGTATATTGTCATGTCTAAGGGGGGGGGGGATGGGGAGAAAGGTAACTACAATGGTGTAGTTTACCCTTTGCGTGTGCAGGATGTCCCACAAAGGGTATAGATGGGGACGTAACAATTTGAGAGTGTTGTAGTAAAAAATAGTTAATGTTCCCCAGAACACTAGTAGATAGATAACCTTGCAGTTTACGGAATTCCCTGCCCCTCTTTATATAAAAAGAGTGAGTGACAGCTGAAGGAAGACTAATAGACCTCCTGGCCAAAAGAACAAAACACACGGTCAACAGACGAAGTTGCCCTTTTAATTAGAAATGCAGTAAAAGGGCTAACTTAGTTATACAGTATGTACCCTGTTAAGTGAAATAACAGATTAGAGATGTAGTCTGTTGTCACTGTTGCAAAGGTAGGGAAAATCCTGACCCTGGAATTATTTCTAAAGCTAGGTTGGAAATGATCCAGGGATGGGGATTAAAGCTATCTTGAGTCAGAAGCAAGTTCTTGGTTGATGGTAAAAAGAAAGACCGCTATACAGTAATCCCTCGCTATATCGCGCTTCGCCTTTCGCGGCTTCACTCCATTGCGGATTTTATATGTAAGCATATTTAAATATATATCGCAGATTTTTCGCTGCTTCGCGGGTTTCTGCGGACAATGGGTCTTTTAATTTCTGGTACATGCTTCCTCAGTTGGTTTGCCCAGTTGATTTCATACAAGGGACGCTATTGGCAGATGGCTGAGAAGCTACCCAGCTTACTTTTCTCTCTCTCTTGCGCTGACTATCTGTGATCCTGATGTAGGGGGTGTGAGCAGGGGGGCTGTTCGCACACCTAGACGATACGGACGCTCGTCTAAAAATGCTGAAAGATTATCTTCACGTTGCTATCTTTTGTGCAGCTGCTTCCTGAAAGGACATGCTGCACGGTGCTTCGCATACTTAAAAGCTCGAAGGGCATGTATTGATTTTTTTATCTGTCTCTCTCTGTCTCTCTCTATCTCTCTCTCTCTCTCTCTCTCTGCTCCTGACGGAGAGGGTGTGAGCTGCCGCCTTCAACAGCTTTGTGCCGCGGTGCTTCGCATACTTAAAAGCCAAACAGCCCTATTGATTTGTTTGCTCCTTTGAAGAGGAAGATATGTTTGCATTCTTTTAATTGTGAGACTGAACTGTCATCTCTGTCTTGTCATGGAGCACAGTTTAAACTTTTGAAAAAGAGACAAATGTTTGTTTGCAGTGTTTGAATAACGTTCCTGTCTCTCTACAACCTCCTGTGTTTCTGCGCAAATCTGTGACCCAAGCATGACAATATAAAAATAACCATATAAACATATGGTTTCTACTTTGCGGATTTTCTTATTTCGCGGGTGGCTCTGGAATGCAACCCCCGCGATGGAGGAGGGATTACTGTATAGTTAAGGAGGAGGTGAAATTTGGTTGTTTTTTGTGTTTCATTAGTGGTAAAGTGAAAGAGTAAATTTCACAGGAAGATGGAGATCAATATGTGTTTAATAAGGCACTAAAATCTACAGGATGTATCGTTTTCTGCCCTGTTTATTTGTGACTTTTTGTTTTCCATCTATTTATCCCTCCCTACTGTTTAGCAATTCAATAAATCAATAATAAATGGTTTTGTATGTATTGGCTTTCTGGTATTAATGTAAATAATGGGGTTGCTACTATAGTGCCCCCATTTTGCAGCAGAATAATCACACTGTTGGAATTGTGACAATAGATGGTGCTATACCAGCGCTTAACCCGACACAGACAGACACAGGAGGCACACTTATAAAAGCACAAGCTTTTTATTTTCTTTTCCTCCGTCGTGGAGAACGTCATCCCCATTCCCATGAATACACAACACAGTTCCAAAGCACAAACACAATACTTTCTTTTCTCTTTTTCCTCCACTCCTCCTCGGTAAGCTTTGTCTCCCTCCTCCCGACTCTGGCTCACCGAGTACTGTCCGCTGGCCCCTTATATAAGGCACCCGGAAGTGCTTCAGGTGTTTGTTGCAGCACTTCCGGGTGTGGTGGAAGAACTGCCCACACAGGCTCAGGGACAGCTGCAGTGCCCCCTAACAGAGCCTGCGGATTCCAACAGGGCTGTGTCCAACTCCAACGACTCTTTTATCATCACTCTTGATCTTTTCTCTGATGCAGAAGATACCACTTCCCTTTCGGTGTCTTCTCTCTGTCTCTCTCTCTTTCTCTCTCTCTCTTCCTTTCCAAACAATGTTTTTGTGAATTTACACTCAACCATGCTACTGTGCTCCCTCCTGCTTCAAATTCAGTACTGCCTGTACTCTGTCTCATACCTCTCTTGGTGGCCTCCTCCCTATGCTCATCAGTTTGCGCTGGCTGCTTGTACTCCACTATGTCTCCTGCTGGCGGTCCTTATTTATATAGCAAGCTTGGGCAGTCACCTTCCTACCTCGTCTTGACACATTATAACATGTAATAGATTACAAACTGAGTTTACTTTTTCTTTTTATGCATGAAAAACTGAACATTTCACTGGCCAGCATTTGTTATTGAATTCTAAGTTCTTATGGGAACCTTCATAAAGTGACCAGAAAGAGAACCAAAAAAGTATTTTGATCATTTCCTAATTAATGTGTGGTGAAATAATTAACACTCTTCCCCTTTTCCATCTGCAGAAGCAAGCCCCTGAAGATCTGCAGTATGAACACTAGCCACTATGCCACCAGATCACACTGTTTTAGAATATCATTAGCAAATAGCTGGATTAAAACTAGACTGATACTTGTTTTTGGTGTCTTGTGAGATTTTTAGAAATCGTGGTCAAGCAACTGCTCACACTACATGATAGAATCTCCAGTCGTATATGTGCTCAAACTGTAAAAACATGTTCAGTCTGATTGACATGCCATGACGTGGGTACTCAGACTATACAGTGGATATAAATAGTCTACACACCCCTGCCAAAATTGTAGATTTTGTGTAATAAAAAATGAAACCAAGATAAATCGTGTCAGAACTTATTCCACATTTACTGCAAAATTGCAATCTATACAAAGAAGATGAGAACAAATCAGAAACTAGGTATTATGGAGCCCCATAAGTGTCAAGCAAAAAACAAATTTGAACAGATTTTGAAACAACGTTCGAACAGATTATTTTTTTTCCCCTGACTCTTATTTCAGTAGTGCAGAACCCTGTTTCATATTAATTCATTTGAACAGATTGTTGTTTTCCGCCCTTGCAGTCAAGTTCTTTTTTGGGCGTGTTTTACTCCACAAGCCAGTGTGGTTGTGGGACCTTGATTCCAAAGCACTTTTTTCTAATAAGCTCTGAAAGGATAAAGAAAGTAAAAAGCAGTAACTGGACACATGGATGACTGAAGTGTGGACAATAAAGTGTTTTACAAAGAGAATTAAAGGTACATAATCTGTGTAATTTGTAGTTGTGTTTGTTTATTTTGGGTTCTTTCAGTAAAGGTTTCCTAAGATGCTTTTGTAATTGGTCATTTAGTTGCTTATGTGCTGCTGTATGATATGTAGTTCTTTTAAAATCTTAAATGTGAAAATGAGCATGACAACATAGGCACAATATACTGCTATCGATTTTATAGCAGCATCAGAAAATTGGGTTGTGAGACTACTTACACTACAAGACAGCTGGCTGAAATGTCTTAACATGACAGAAGTTCTTCCTGTCGTGCAACAGCCCATTTGTTGATGAATCTGCAACTGACTTACAAAATCAGTTAGTGACTCCAAATCGGGCCTAAAATTGTGTCAGAATTGCACCGTGTATGCCCAGGATTAGTGGATTGCATGCAGCATGCTCTTTTCTGCTTGGCAGTGCAATTGTGCCCTGTTATGGCACATGACATGTTTTCTTCTTGCCTTGCACTGAATTCTGCTGCAATAATCACTGCCTCCATGTGACCCTAAACTGGACAAATTAAATTTATCCCTCCTCACATGCAGTTATAAATGTATTCCTGTAAGATTTTTAAACATTTTTTTATTTGATTGATTTGATTCAAAGAACTTCTTCCTCAACAACTGGAGTACATATGTGCACAGTGTAACACTACAGCAGGCAATGTATTACAAAGGCAACATTTGTGAGAAATAACACATTATTTTTAATAAGCTTTTATAGTAATGCAGTAACTTTTTTTTTTTTTTTTTTTTTTTTTTTTTTTTAAGTAATGTAGGTATTTTTACTTCAGTAAAATAAGCATTGCTTTAGGTTGCTCGTTTCTTTAAAAATGAATGTTATGTTTTACAGAATCAATTTTAAATTTTCACATTCAGCTTATCTGCTGGTGAGGAATTTGTTTGTGATATTTTGGTTAAAAATTCAATGGTCGTCTCCACGAGTACTATCAGCTCTATGTACATTTAACCTCAATTATGTGTACACTGCATCTGCAGCCATGCACTAGTCCTCTTCCCTTGTCATCATGCCAATCCAAAATCCATAATAAAAGGAATCTACGCAATAAGACTAGTATTCAGTGTATGGATTATGGATTTTTAAGTGAGAATTTTTAAAATTTGTGTCTTCAGTAATATTATTATTTTACGTAGGTTTTGTTTGGTGATCAAAACAAAATGTTCACATGTCTATTTTTCACTAAAGAAGGTGGTACATATACATCATATTAGTTTGAGCACTGATACACATTTTATATCTTCAACTGTCTTAATTTCTGTTGTGCTTCAGAGTTTTATATTGCTTAATAGCTTTGTTGTTTTTATTTTTATATGCAGCAAGCTCAAATATATGAAGAGAATACTCGTATCCAAAAAAACAAAAACCAAATAAACCTTTTACATTCATAGATACACACATACAATATTTATGCATAGTGGCATGATGGTGTCAGGACTGCATTTTTTTTTGTTTTGTTTTTACCATTGACACAGTAATGTCATTGTTGTGAACATTTTTGTACTTCTTTCTGTTTTAGAACATTTTGTCACTGTGATGCCACATACAATATTGTTAGGCATATGATACATGTATTATGTGATGCATGACAGCAGCCTGGCCTTGTTTCCTGGTTTTAAAATCAAACTATGCTAAACATAAAGGAAGACTTTGATAGAGACTTAATACCAGAGCAAAACAATTTAGTGTGGAATTGGATTTGATTTAATGACTTCAAGTTTAGAGGTGCCCTTAAAATCTAGATTTTAATTTCAGCTTCTTGTGTACTTTCCACTGCTATATCTGAAGATCCTGCTTATGTACTGGAAAAACCTCTGTGACATTTGTAAATGAGTGGACTTCATGGATCTTCTCAATTGTTACAACGGGTGGCATAATAGTTAGTTTTAAGGTTTAAGGGTTTGAGTTTTGGCCCAAGCATTGTTTATGGATTTTTCTCTATTTCTGTCTGGGTTTTTCTTTGGGAATTCATATTTTTGTCCCACAACTCAAACATTTTAACATGTAGTTAACGGAAAACTTTAAATTGGCTTGGGATGAGTGACTATGCCCTGAATTTGGTTGGCAGCCAGCCTAGGGTTGATACTTGCCGGGCACTTATTGCTGCTGAGCTGGGCTCTGGTCCTCTATGACCCTGCAGTGAGTAAGTAGGTAACAAAATTACACACATGCATAGTGAAGTTGTATCATATATGTGTCATATGATCCTGATATGATTTGTTTATTTGCTTAGCCTATGTCCAATATTCAGTACCCTTTACTTCTTTGTTGTACCTGCCTATACCAATCCCCCACTCTGGGTTACTACAGATAATTGCAACCAATTCCTGATCTATGAAAAGACTACTTGTTAATACAAAAATTACGACTTGCTGTTTGCACTGTTTTTATTCTTTTTAAATGGAGCTAAGTGTTAGTGAAACCAATCACATTCAAATGCTAAAAGTGTGATGCGGTATTATGAAAAAGTGGGGCAAGAGTGTGTGCATTCAGGATAGTAAGGAATTTCATCATTCAGGCTCCCTAGGAAGGTCTGTGCTGATGTATTAGAATGGAGAGTCTGACAGTCAGAGAAAACCCACACTGTAAAACTGACCAACAAATTGGTGAAACTGTGGCAGTTGTACAAGGTTTTGTAAGTGACCGATAGTAAAACAGAAACATAGTCCTTTGACGAGGCTTCAGGTTTACCATTTTTCTGACCTTTGTTTGTGGGCAGTGATCAAAAGAACAAAATGAGTATAATTAAGTCACAGTGAAAAACTGCTCTCTGTGCATGGTAGGTCAAGACTTTCGACAATATGATAAAAACTTTGAAATATAACTGCTGTGTTTTTGTATATTGAGACAAGCAAGTTGGGGTCATTTTGACATATAGAGATGATGTCCTTGCCACAGAGCAAGTGGATGGAAATGAAATGGGGGGCATCCAATATATTTGAATCATTATGTCAAACTTTTCTCTGAAAGGTACAATTATTCAATCATTCAGTCAGTCTCTGATATGTCTCCATTAACAATATACACCATCACAAGGCATGTGATGGTGCAAACAATCCTTATATTGGTCATTTTACATATTTTGATGCTGAATTGTAATTATACATGCCAGGAAGAAGTTGTCAGGAGCATCCGATTACTTTTTAAACCATAATTATCAAAAAAACTATTCAAAGGTAATGTTTCCAAAGGCCACAAATTAACTGAAGATTGAAAATTGACAAATAATGGGTTGAGTTTTAGTTGCATTCAGGGAATATTCATCCTGATTAGATAGATATGGTTGTTATGATTTATATTGTATGACTATTGTTTTTATTTTTTGTGGGTAAAAACTATGTAGTTTTTATTTGAGTCAGACTTTATCTTGAATCTTAGTTCAATACAATACTGTTTACAAGTAACACCTATTGTAACTACTTAGTAGATTTCATAAAGGTTGGAATTTGTTTATATACAGTAGTTAAACACAGATTAGAACATTTTAACAAGTATTAACTTTTTTTTAAAAAGAGATGTGCATTAATTTTTTGTAATGTCTTTTTCTCCTTCAAAGATGAGTTCCATGTTATTGAATGGGATAATGAAAGTGAACAAGGGAATGAGAAATTTCAAAATTGTGACAGTATGGCAGAGATTTCTGATACAGATTCTGTCTTGGAGAGCCCTGCAGCTCAGTGTGAGAAACACCTTCCTTGTGATACTGCAGAGGTAATTATATGAAACGGAGCTCTTATTTTTTTTTTTTTCTTCTACTGGAGTGATCTTTTTGTTAAATTTTTATTAAAAACTTAGTTTCAGAGTTCTTGTGCCTGTAGGGATCATATCAATACAGCCTGAAATTAGAAGACATAAAGTACTTCAGTCAACCTGAGGATATGCTTTGGGGGTAAAAAACATACTTCAGGAGGGGTGCTCCTACAAAAAGTGGGAATACACTACCAGTTCAGTATGGGTTTTGTTTATTTTTTTTACGTCCATTCTGTCTACACTGGTTTTGTAATGAAAATGTAAAGGTGTATTTCTAGTTTTGTCTTTGATACTTTGCACACTATTTTCTCTATAATATTTTATAGTAATAACAGTACAGCCCAAATTTATTTTGCATGGCACCTGATATGAGTGGCAAGCTGAATTTGTAATAATTTAAAGGACATAAACAACTTGATGATAGTGTAATGAATCATTGCTTTACAGTCAAATACAAGGTATAACGTTAGTAATAGAATAAAATTATGAAATAATTGATTTTACAGACTTGCCATAAGTTTTATGATTTCAAATATCTTGATTTACATTGTTATTTAATTTTTATTTATTCTGATATGTTCTGATTGGTTTTTACAATTTATGTAAAAATACATTCCTGTTTTTGTTGGATTGCACACTTTTTTTTCACAAGCTTTTATTATCATAAGTTTACAATTAAAAACACCCAAGGTAGCCCAAGGCAGGATTTTGGTTCTAAGCTTATAAGGAGTTAATGTGCTTTGCTTTTTATGGTTCTCTTTGTAATCAGATTGTTACAGCCTATAAAAGAATCTTGTGTTTGACCTTCAGTTCTATCTTGTTTTGTAGTGTGACTTTGATATTTACCCTAAAAGCCACCCTGCCTTACAGCTGAAACATTATTCTCATATGGCATTTGCAAATAAACATATTTTTCTTGCACAAGTTAAAAACTTTAATGTGTGTATAAGTGCAAGCTATGTATAAATATTTAAATACCTAAAAATATGTCAGCATAACTGTATTAAATTACACATTTTGTTTATTGACTGTATTTACTGTTCACTCATCTGCTGTTTTAAAGTAGCTTTTTTGACTATTTCAAAAACAGTTGCCTTTTATAATGTATAAATTATGAAACTATTTTTATTAAAAGACAGGTTTTTTTTTGTTTTTTGTTTTTTACACGTATCAGTCTATTCCAAGGATAGCACTTTGATTAGTTTGCAGTAATGTTTTTATTACTTTTTTCATGACTTTATTATTTTAATATTATATTTCTGACTAGGAAAGAATATTATATTATGTATTTTAACCACTGGGGTGCGCTTAATCAACTAGAGCACAAGTTCTTTAAGTAAAACGTATACCCTTAATAAGTAGGATAAATTGTAAAAAAGATTTTTCACAAAGAAAATGTAGCAATAGTTTTCAACAAGTTTAAATCAAAATCCCAAATCCTCTATTTAACAGAAAAATGTTATGTGATTACTGGTTTTAGGCTTGGTTTCTAACAAGCCCTATAAAGCCTTTCACCTAGTTACATGCAAAGTTCAGCACTGTGTCTTAGACCATTCCTACATGTAGTCTTACCTATCAAAGGTGGACTGTCCTTCGCAGATTGTTTTAAGTAGTAATGAGTGACGTGACTGGAAGGCACAAAAAAATGACTTCACTGGGCAAGGCAAAGTCCTCTGATTTCCTTCTTTGGTATGTTATTCTGAAAACTCTTCTGGCCTCTGAAAAGACAGAAGAACAATTTTTCATTTTATTTCCGTTATGGATTTCACCATGCATGTGACTTGGGTCCCATCTGTATTAGAGTTTACTACTGAAGTATGCTTAAAATGCATGAAAGAGTGTACTTTGGTCAAGTGCTAATTTTGAGAAACAAAAGAAATAGTCAAATAAAAACTGTTTACATTATTTTTCCTTTACTAGCAGCCTTATGAGCGAGTGTTCTTTCCATGTAGTGTATTTGTCAGACTAAATTATATTTTCTATTATAATGTATATGAAATTTCTAAGATTTCATTTTAATAATACTGTATTTGGAAATAAAATCGATCATGTATACCAAGTGAGGAAGGTAAAATTGTATCTTTTACAGTAAGCATAATGTGACATTTTTTTTTTAGAAATGATTATTACCACCTCTTCGTCCAGGAATCATTATAGAGCAAATAAGAAAGACGATTAGCTTTGATAATGATATTCACTACATCTAGTAACTCAAAATGTGGGTGCCTTTGGGAACACTCGTCCTACTAATGCGTATATATACAGCAAACAGAAAAGTCAGTTGTGCACTTCTTGTCCCAAACTGATAATATTTGAATATGTACTGTATATTTAGTACTTTGTTTAACAACAAGTTTGATGAGATCTGTCCATTCAGCCGAACATATTTTGTTAATCCCTATTCTTCTAATTTCTGCAAAGTATAATCAGGATTTCATTATCTCCACGGTACCTACTATCTACCAAAAGACTTGGTACCTTTTTCCACGTTTTTCTGTAGTTTTCTTTTTGCAGAAAATACCCTAGAGATTTTACCCTTGATCTGCTTCCATATGTGCTCATGTGTTCTGGTTGAATAATTCATTTTAAAGTAACACTTATCATCCACTGTACTGCTGCAATTCATAATTTTGAGACAAAAGTAATTAAACCTATTAAGTGAACACTCTGCTTATTTATTGTTTTTTAGTTTTCACCATCAACGTCATAATGTGAAAGTGTTCCTTCAGTCAGTGTAGCAGACGTTCTTTCTTCCAAGTACCTTAATGCAGTGGCGAAGCATTTTGTGCATTCGTGTTGCTGTTTGTTATGTATTTATTTGGTTTTGGACAAGTAAATATAGGTAAAATAATTTTCATCTTTAGTTCGATAAATTTAACAATTTTTTTAAAATACATTTCTGCTAATGAAATGGCTGTAAGTATGTTTTATAATGTTGGGTTGTATTTTATTTAATATTAGTTCAATTTATTTTTATGTTGGAAAGGCCATTTTTTTAAATCACATTATAAAATAATATCAAGAACCCCTTCAAAATAATCAAAAATAAATGTGATTTAATCAAGGAATAGTTTGAGTGATTACCAAAGGCACTAAGCACAAAACACTACATACAGAAAGGAGGAAACAACAAGACCTCAATGCCTTACTAGGCCTGCCTAACACAGATTCAGTTTGCTCACATTTAACAGGTGGGCAGCTTTCCTACTTACCTACCTTGCATAGTCTTTTCTCCAAACTTTTGCCTTTCTTTTTCTATCAGGTAAATCCTTGCCCCAAGTAACTTTTTAATCCTAGACTCGGTTTCTCAATCTCAAACAGTCACCCTGTAGTACATTATATAAATATTGGAGAATCTTTGTGATATGTTAGAATTATTGAAAATTAATTTTAATCCTTACATCTATGTGTACCTGTGCAATAGTTTCTCCCCCATAGGGGGGAGCATCCTCCAATAACCCTAACTTCCCTAACCACCTAGGCTTCCATCCAGGAATGTGTCTGCCTAGCTTGCCAAAGCAGGTATATAAAAGTACCA
The DNA here is from genome assembly GCF_900747795.2 of Erpetoichthys calabaricus. Taxonomy (NCBI): domain Eukaryota; kingdom Metazoa; phylum Chordata; class Cladistia; order Polypteriformes; family Polypteridae; genus Erpetoichthys; species Erpetoichthys calabaricus. Next base: position 36,322,949 of record NC_041399.2, read on the forward strand.
CAGTCGTTTTTCAGTAACTCTTTTGCCGCCTGTTGATTTGGTGAGACAGAGTACCTTAGCCTCACTGAGGCTCTCAGTGCACATTAATCAGCCATTGTTCAATTCCCAGTAAGTTCCACACGCATTGGGCACTAGCTGTAACCTGAGTCAGCTCCTTGTTTGTGCTGTAGAATGCCATTCTGGAATATTTAGTCTTGCATCACTCCACAGTTCATACCTTTAGGCACGCTGCTTTTCAGGATTTTGCCCAGGATTTTGCTTTCCTGGCCCGATCACCCACTCTCTCTCCGTCTGTCTGTCTGTGATAGTCTTTTTAATTATTTATTACCCAATCTTCTAGACCGGAAACCCACCACTTGTGTTCAGGTCCCACCTTTAGGAGTAATCCTGTTGATGAAATGATCATTCTGGATTTTCCACAACCACTAACACACCCTTAATTCAGAAAGGGATTTGCCAAGAATGGCTTGGACTTTTGATTTAGGTTGCTTAGTCATTGCAGCTTCCAAAATACTTCTAAAATGTAATAATCACCTTTAGCTGGAAACTTTCTCTTATGCTGTGATTTTTGCTGAGACTTCAGTTTCTGTCTTTGTAACACAAATGTATTATGAGGTATACTTTACAGGCAAGTCACTAGCTTTATTTGTCTGGTGAGTGGCAATGGCTGTAATGGGACTCCACTTGTGGGCTGAGTGCTGGGGAATATTGCATAACGTTTGCAGCTCTAAGGATGGACTGATATCTCTTGTTTCTCCAGTACGTTTTAATATGGTTTTATGTATTTACACCTATTTGTTTTTCATCCTAAGGAAGTTGCACTTGCTTTTATAATCATTAAACAATCATGTTTTAGGCTCTGACACACTAATCTTGTTGTTGTGTCTCATTTCCCACTAGTCTATCCTCCGTTTATAATCTTTTAGGGGCACTGTGTAATATCTGAGTGTTGGGTACACCCCCTCAAAGTGACACCTGCTGCTCTACCAGTAATGGCTATTTTTTGTTAGAAAATTATTTAATAACTCCTATAGTTTTCAGAGATGCAATGAATATCCAAGGAGTTTCCCAGGTTATACAGTTTATAACATGTATATTCTATGTTATTCTGTTTTAGTTTTGCTGTGCATTTCCCAAAATAATAATAAAGATTATTTAGCACAATTTTTTCCCCCCAAGATTAAAATCTAAAATAAACAGTTCCATAACGTTTTCTTCTCGAAAGTATAAAGAGTCACACCTGTAATTACTTTTAGGATGTAACATTCTGATTTCTCATGCAGACTACAGAATATGTACAGTATTTAACATGTTTTGCTACAGCTGGGTGTGTCATAGCTGTGTGAACTAAAATATTTTTCTCATGATAAGCCAGTAATTATACTTCTGCTTCAATAATTTTTAAAACTTTATGGTTTTGACTTGAAAGGTTATGCCAAAAATTTTTTAATTTATTTTGAGTATCCAATGTATTTGTTTCTCATTTTACATCATAATTCTCCATTGTAAAGCCAGTTTTAGTTGTACATGATTTCTTTACTTCATGTCCTAACTTTGTTATTAAAACTAATTCTTTTTAGAAGATCATCCGCCAGCTTTAATGTTTACCTACCCAACCATTTTAAAATCTCATTTTTATTATTTTTATGATATTGAACTCCACAGTTACTTGAATTTTTGTATTGCAGGTGTAGCTTGTATGGTAGCTCATTGTTCTTGTGAGCTTTTAGTTTGTATTGTTATTGATATAGAGATTGTTTTTTATCAATCAGTTCTTCTTCTGAACATACTATCCCAATCCCTGAAGCACTGGGTGCGGTGCAAGGATCAGTCCTGAATAGGATGACACTTCTTCAGAGCACATACAGTATACATGAACATTAACTCATACAGAGTAAAATTTAGTGATATCAATTAACCTAATATGGATATCTCTGGAATGTGCGATACAACAATGAATGTTGTAGTACATTTCATTGTAACAAAGTCACATTACAGTATGCTTTAAATACAATATTCTAATAAAAATAAACACAAAACGGTGATCACAAATACTTAGATTGTTCAAAGGAGATATAGTTATCCTTATATGAATTTGCCTGATATGAGTTAATACAAATACTAATATATTTGTGTACACTATAATGAATTGGTAGCTTTATTCACATTTGGTTGATTCCATTCACAGAATACTACCAGGAAAAATGGGCTCATCATTGCATGTTTTTTCTGGAAGGAGTGTAGTAATACTGTTCCCGATTTGGCCTTTTGGATGAAAATGATTTTTAGTTCACTGAGCATGTAATAATGACCAGAAATGTACAGGGTACAGTCTCTCATGCACATTAGTCCATCTGTGTATAATATTCTTGATTTATAGTGAGAAATATTTACAATATAATCCAGCATTTTATTTGCCTATTTAATTTCTTGTATGCAGTGCTGAGAGAATGATAATGTTAAACCCCTAAACCATTTTCAAAGTTTGCTTTACTCTAGGTCATGTGTGCCCATCTTATATTAATGAATAATCTTCCTTTTTTTTCCCATGTAGCACATTAAATATGTCTGCATTAAACAGTATTTTCTAAGTATCTGCCTAGTTTTAAAGATTTTCTGGGTCCTTCTGAATTATGTTTTCCTACTCCTCTGTAACTGTAATAAGTCCAGTATTGGTGCATTCTGCAAATTTCACAACTTTACTATCCATATCAAAATAAAGGCGATTTGTATAAATTAGACATAGTGAGTGTCAAGCACAAGATATCTGATTAACTCCATTGATGACTTCATCCCTTGTTATCACATTCACCTCTTATTTGTACTGGGTAGTACTCTATATCTAATAGACGATGCTATGAAACCAATGATAACAGTTATATAAATGATCTTTATCCAGCTTTTCTCCTGATTTTTATCTATTTTAGGGGTGGACAAATTATAAACAACATGGTAGTGTTGCTGAGCTACTACCTTTTTAAACCTAATCGCGTTGTGGTAGCCCAGCTTTATATATGGTACATTCTCTGATTTGGTTGTGATACTGACCCCGCCCTGCAGTCATCACTACTTTATGGAATATTCTCTGTATTTAGACTCCTTAAAAAGTTTTTCCAGTATTTGAAAAGTTATTTTTCAGTTTCTTTACAGCAAACACTGTTTTTTCTTGCTTGCTTTATAGACTTGCTGCAAAATTTTGATATATTGCTCACTAGTGTGTACGTGCACACATGCAGACCCAAAGCGGCAAAGGAAGGGCGAGTATAACATACTTCTGAATTGGTGATGAAGAGGTGCACGTCATATATTTTTGCATGTCTTCCTTGCGTTCTGATGGCCTGTTGTGTCATATTCAGTCATTCGTTCATCATGCTGGCTCCCATGTAACCAGCTTTTCCTCAGAATTTACAATTTAGGGTTAGGATTTTCACCATTTAGTCAAGAAAAATGATGTGCGCAGCACACAGCAAAAACCCAGCTCATGTTACCTTGACTGATGTCATTTTTTCCTGTGCTGCCCTCGCAAACAGCAAGGACGTGTCAAGTGTATCTTTCAGTTTTTTATTTTTCTGCTGCTGTATGCATTTTAATTTCCTCTTGGGATTAATAAAGTTTATCAAATCTAATCTAATTGTTTGTGATTATAGTTGTTGTAGTCTTACATTGGTTGGAAGTTTATGGTCATTGAAATTAGTTTTGTCCCTTTTGATCTGGAGTCATATTTGTAACTTTCTAGTCATTAGGTAACTTTTTAAAATCATTCACATTTGCCTATATTAAGAAATATTTCCTATCAACTGTATGAAATTTACTTATTGCCAACCTCCATTTATGCACTTATCTTTTTTTGAGAATTAAACTTAAAGTAACACACCCAACCTACTCCATTAATTTTAAACTCTGTATTATACTACTTAGCTTCAGCTTGCTTAAGGTAAAAGTATAGTAAATGGTTGTCAGTTGTGTTTATCCGAGGCAACTTAGTAGGTGATGAAAAAGGATCTATATTTTTTTTTTTTTACAATTGGTATACAGGCAAGTTAAGTGAATAGTATGAGGTCACCATTACACCACACAGCCTACTTATAATGTGGTAATTAAACATGCAACAGATTTACAGATGTGGTTTTAATCATTTAACCTCTTTTAACATTTTAGCCCAGTATTCCAGTTGCTCATGTTCATTGTTTAGTTAAAGACAATAGTGAGTCCAGCAGGGCTCCTGTCTTTCTTATAAGGTATCCTTTTGTAGCTCCTAATGTATCATTCTGTAATTATGTTGAAATCTTAATCAACCTCATTTGTCTCATGTCTGCCCATATCTTATGTTTTCCCCAAGACCATTAATTGGAAATTGAGTAACTCTAGGTTATTTTCTGACCTTCTTAATCTAGAATTACCTGATGCTTTGTAACCTAATAGGGTGAGATGACTTGCTTTAATGCATTCTTGAATCTACAGTCTTTGGTCATATCTCCATATTTCTACTTACTTAACTAAAGCAATTGCCAAATATAATCTGACAGTTTTAGTAATGAGTACATTGTTTTCAGTGCCATAAACCAATTCTGATTTGCATTTTTTTGCCTCTAGAGGGTGTACTTGTACCTCAAATAGTGAAAGATTGGACATAAAATTTGCAGCTGTAAATGCAAGATGAAAAATGATATTTTTAGGTTACCACATATTTCTCTCTTTACGCATACTCATTTGCAAATTCCTTTAATATTTTGTTACATTCTATAGCTATATATGTAGATTTTAAAAATAATTATCAAATTAGGAAATAAGACTTATTTTGTACAGCTTTTGTGTCATTTACAGTATAAAGCTGGAGTAATTTAAAGAGAATGTTCTCATTTTATCTGAATTTAACTGCTTCAGTTTGATATTTAAATGTGTATATGTAGAGCCACATTTATTTTCGGCCACAGTATTTCAGTAGGGTTTAGTTTTTAAGGTGTTGGGTTAGCCATTAAAAAATTTCCCGCCATTGTGTTGCAGGTTTTTTATGTTGTGAGACATGTTCATTTAAGTCACTGAGTTTTAATTGCTGATATACTAAGGTAGTACTTTTCAGAAGACTAGTAAAGACCAGGGGCCTCATGTATAACGCTGTGCGTAGAACTCACACTATAACATGGCGTAAGCACAAAAGCATGAATGTGCGTACGCACAGAAAAATCCAGATGCAGGAATCTGTGCATACGCAAACTTCCATGTTCTTCCACTACATAAATCCTGTGCGTCGGTCTCTCTCTCTCTCTCTCTCTCTCTCTCTCTCTCTCTCTCTGTGTCGCACGTGCGTCGGTCTCTCTGTCGCGCGTGTGCGTCGGTCTCTCTCTCTCTCTCTCTCTCTCTCTCTCTCTCTCTCTCTCTCTCGCGTCTCTCTCTCTCTCTCTCTCTCTCTCTCTCTCTCGTGCGTCGGTCTCTCTCTCTCTCTTTCTCTCTCTCTCTCTGTGTCGCGCGCGTCGGTCTCTCTCTCTCTCTCGCGCGCGCGTCTGTCTCTCTCTCTCTCTCGCGTGCGTCTGTCTCTCTCTCTCTCGCGTGCGTCTCTCTCTCTCTCTCGCGCGCGTGCGTCTGTCTGTCTCTCTCTCTCTCGCCTGTCTGTCTGTCTGTCTCTCTCTTGCGCGCGCGTGCGTCTGTCTGTCTGTCTCTCTCTCTCTCTCTCTCGCACGCGTGCGTGCGTCTGTGTCTCTCTCTCTCTCTCGCACGCGTGCGTGCGTCTGTGTCTCTCTCTCTCTCTCTCTCTCGCGCGCGCGCGTGCGTCTGTGTCTCTCTCTCTCTGTCTCTCTCTCTCTCTCGCGCGCATGCGCGCCTGTCTCTCTCTCTCGCGCATGTGCCTCTCTCTCTCTCTCTCTCTCTCGCTCGCTCGCGTCTGTCTCTCTCTCTCTCTCTCTCTCGCCCGCGCGCGTCTGTCTGTCTCTCTCTCTCTCTCTCCCGTCTGTGTCTCTCTCTCTCTCTCTCTCTCTCTCTCGCGCGCATGCGCGCCTGTCTCTCTCTCTCTCTCTCCCGTCTGTGTCTCTCTCTCTCTCTGTCTCTCTCTCTCTCTCGCGCGCATGCGCGCCTGTCTCTCTCTCTCGCGCATGTGCCTCTCTCTCTCTCTCTCTCTCTCGCTCGCTCGCGTCTGTCTCTCTCTCTCTCTCTCTCGCCCGCGCGCGTCTGTCTGTCTCTCTCTCTCTCTCTCCCGTCTGTGTCTCTCTCTCTCTCTCTCTCTCTCTCTCTGTCGCACGTGCGTCTGTCTGTCTGTCTGTCTCTCTCGCATCTCTCTCTCTCTCGCTCACAGTGCGTGCGTGCGTGCCTGCCTGCCTCTCTCTCTCTCTCTCTCTCTCTCTCTCGTGTGTGCATCTGTCTCTCTCTGTCTCGCGCGCGCTGTCTCTCTAACGCTGCACAGGGAGAGACTGAACACGTGCGGAAATCATTGGCGCGCACAAACCGAAAGGGAAACTGGCTTGTTCTTATACTGAGTGTGTGGTCGTGCACAGAGGCAAAAGTTTGGCGAACTTTTTGGTCATAACTCGCTTTGTACGTGTTCCAGAGATGTTCGTCCACTGAGGTTCCACATTAGGCTCGTAATGTGTAAAATTATAACATAGTTTGACGTTTAATAGGCTTTTTCTTAACACCTCCCATTATCCGACATTTTCGCTTATCCGACGTTCAGCCGGCCCGTTTCGGATAAGCGAGACTCTACTGTACTTCATTTTGGCTCACCCGGTAAAATTACAGATTAAAAACAATAAATGAAAATAATGAATTTTCAGTCAATGTTAATATTGCAAGTAAGCACAATTTAGAAGGCAACCTCAAACTAACATGTTTCACTGAAGTATGATTTGATACTGTGTAATGCCACTCTAAATTATAATTCTGTGTTCCACTTGTGAATCTGTTATGGCAATCATACAATAAGTAACAGCTTAGATATTTTAAACTAGTAGCTTTCAGGTGTTTTAAAACTGAGTACTTCTACTCTAGAGAACAAACTCTCCCTACAGCACTTGAAGGAATTTGTTTTTGTTCCCCTGTGTAAATTCCATTTCAAGTTCTTGAGGGAGCCTTTTCAAACAGTGTAATAATAAGTTTATTTGTGTTCAGTTTTTTATATAATGAATGGGCTCTGTTGACTAAGGTGAGGTCAAATTGGTGACATGTTCTTATGACTGGGGAATGGGAGCAGTATGAGAAGTTTATGAATTGAGCTTTATTTAGACTCTATCACAAAAAGTACTGAAGTGAATCCAAAATTATGCATGAGAGATGCTCTTTCATGTCATGTTTGACATATTTCTGACTGTTCATGCTGGACAAGGAAATCCACTTGGCATTTTTTTCAGGTACTGAGAAAAAATGTATATTTCTGCTTTAAATTTATATTAAAAGTTGAAATGGATGGAGTAAGACTATTTAATACTGAGCTCTTTTAAGCAATACAAAATATCTATGTAGTATAGAAAACTGAGCCAGTAAAGTAGATGCTGTTTTAAAATTCGAATAGGTGATCAAAGTGTTTTCCATATATTTAAGAAAAATGCCACCATACACCCCCATTTAAAAGTCAAGTTCTGATTTGTTAGATAGAAGATTATGTATTTGTGTCCTGCTTTACTCTTCAGCCTAGAAAATATTTCTGAAGTTGGATAGGTTAACCATCCTAATACACTATTCATAGAAGTATTAAGATGACCTGGAGAAATGTATGTTCTTTCAAGTAAATGAACAAAGAAGCGTGACAAAATATTTTTGTTCAAATAAGAAGAGGTAGTATAATTGATTGATTGAAAAAGGAGAGTAGAGATAAAGGTGAAACTGAACACACATTAAAGTGTACAAGATCTTTGAGGAATCAGCACATAAGTAATGCAAGCTTTGCAAACCGTCCTTTGTCATTTAAACCGTTTCTATTGATTTATATTTTATATGTAATAATATATTTTATATGTATTTTGTGAATAACAGTTGTCTCTTGGTTTAATTAATTCACAGTTTTAACTTTGATAGCACTTTATATTAATAGCTAATTAGAAATATTTCACAGGAGATTATTGGTTAATAAAGTTATAAAATGGGCTTTTGAGAGCAAGAGTGTAACTATTCACCAGTATTATACTTATTGGTGCATTTTATATAGGCAGAAACTTGCCAGAGAGTTAAAAACGCGGAAGATTATTTAATTCAGAGACTCTTTTTGATGTTAAAAGAGAAAAACATTGTGGAGAAATAAAAATGGTTATGTTCTAATATATCTCTTTTGTCTCCACCTGAATTCGGGACCAAAGTGATCTGTGCATTACCATGAATGAATGCAACCTTCTGCAAAGGCTTTGCAACAGTTTACTTAGCCAGGAGAGCATATTAGCAATTGACACATGTACCTCGCTCGGGTTAAAACTGAAAAAAAGCTATATGTATTCACCATCATGTTATCTCCCCAACAGCAAGGGGAAAGGTGAGGGTCAGGTCTAGGCCATCTGGATCACAGGCAATGGTGATGTGTGCCACTTTTTTCCTTTTCTTTGTTAAGCTGGAATGAGTGCACTCATTTTACAGTTCAACAAAATTTTTTTTTTTAGCACTTTCTAGATTTAATTTTTTTTCCCTCATCATACAGGTATAAGTCCTTCTTTTTTGTATCTAGCCTTGTTATTCAGTGTATTTTTTCACATTCTGCAACTTTTTCATATAATGTATACAGGCATACTAGATACTGTTATAAATCACAGTGTACACAATCAGCCAAGTATAATGTACAGTCTTCTTAAATATAAAATGAGATGCAGTGCAAGTACATTCACATAGAGAGTGGTGTATAAAATTACTGTTCTATAATCACTGTAGAATTCATTTCTCTACCCAGTATTTTTCCGTAATTTTGTACCATTTTCGTATTGTATACTTTCTTCACCCACAAAGCACTTTTTATTTTATTTGTATAATGTTAACTTCCTCCTCTGTAATTTCTTTTTTGTTGGGTCATTTCCAGAATTTTTTATGTCTTAAGACAGGCCACATTTCAAGGCAATTTTACCATTTCTTGGGCATTCATTTATATTTGTTGTGGTCATTATTTTGGAGATATGTTCTCATGTTTCTTCATGGGACAGATTTAGTCCATGCCTTTAAAACAAACAGCTACCTTTCTATTGCATTCTGAAGCCAGCATTCCTACATTAAACCTGTAATAATAATGTTCCTTTTGTCCCTTTACCTTATGCCTCTTTGAACTACTCTTCTGTTGACTTCACTGTCTCTTGCTAATGTTTTTGTGCTGTTCAGCACATATCATGCATCACTTGATTCATTTTATATTATTCAGTGCACATTATAAAAAGTGCTATATAAAGTAAAGAGTTTTGTTAAAGTTATTTTTAACACACTAAGGCTACCATATAAGTCATCTTTTACTAGGCATTTTCTCAGTGTTCCTATTCACAGTGTGTTATTTGTAAATGTAATTTTAATTTTTCAAGATTTTATTTTATACTGTGCCTATAGTTTAATTTCTGCTTTTCACAACTGTAAAGTCATACTTGCACATGCTTGTATATAAAAAACTTTGTGTCTTTGTATAACATAAAAAGATTTCTTTGGCTGATTTTTCTCACATTTTGTGTCGGCAGCTCAAGTAATTCATCTGCACCTTGTCTGTCAGTTTCTTTGGACAAGATTTTAGCAACAAATTCCATTTTAGTTTTAGTATCACATGTACCACTTCCTGCTCCAGAACAAGACCATTTGTTATATCTTTTGAAAATGATTTGAATTGTTTTCTTTTTTCCATTACATTGTTCTGTTGGGTGTTGTCTTGGTGCAGTATTTATAAAAATGCTCTCCATCTATTGACAGTTAGGTTTTGTTTTCTAATTATAAAAACAGGTTTACTTAGTCTCTTGTTACCTTCTGTTTTTTTTTTAATGAAAAAATGTACTTTACACAAAATAAATCTGTTAACTTTAAGTTGTACATTTTTCAACTGCTTGATAGTTTGTTGTTTGTATAGCAATGGTGTAACTGTTTTGTACTGTTATCCCATTTAGGCCAATTTCCTGCTTTGAATTTGATGCTGCTGAGATGTACTTCAAGTCTTTTTACACCTAAAACAATGCAGTAAATGTTCTAAATTGAAAACACATACAGACAGGTAGTGATCTATTCAAACTTTAAAGTAAAAATAGCAACTTAACTCAGACACTTGGTGTCTGCAGTCCATGAGTAGTATATCTGGAAACCAAAGCTTTTGTGCATTTTGTGCATTTTTAATAAAATGGACATAAGTGTGTTAAACCTGATGGAATCTTTGACTTACACTTGTGTATTAATAATAAAAAAAACATCTTTTCTATGCATTATTTCAAATACAGTTGTGAGATGGGATGGCAAAGGGCAGGTTAAATTTCGTAAGAAAAAAAAAGAGCCTGCACATTCTAGTATGGAAGCATACAGGAAGAGATGTGTCAGGTATGTGTGTTGCATTCCCCTGAAAAAGGCATTGAACAGGGCCATCACTACAAGTGAAAGAGAGGTGCTTCCATTGGATACTATAAAGTAGTCCAACCCAGCACTGAACAGAGATGCCTGGCTCTAGGCCCATGGAGGTATATAAGATATGGCAACACCTCATGACTGCTAGAGGGGGACAGAGGGTACTACCTAGAAGATTTCGCAATTTAAGGACAAAGGATACTATAACTGGAGGAAGCTTAGCCTTTTCTTCCTAAAGTAGTAAATGATCCTGGAACTGTCTGTATTCTTGGAATTAACCCTAGGGTGGGGTTTAAGGCACAAACTTAATTTTTATTTTTTATGTATCATTAAAAAAAACAACTTTTTTTATTAGGTGGGCTTGTTTTGGTGTCTTTAGATTTGCCAAGTTCACTGCTGTTCTATATAGATCTTTAGGGTGGTTAATATTTTCATTTTTTAAGTGGGATTAGTAATCAGAAGGGGCGGTATAGTGATCTTTCTTATAATCTGGTACATGCACAGTGGTAGTTTGCAACACTGTTGATCTTCATTTACATTGTAAGTTTTAGTGTTTTAAGTACTGTATGTGAGGTATCATTAAACAATAGTGAATTAATTTTAACTTGAATTACTTTAATTTGGAGAGTTGATGCCTTATCTAAAATATATTTCACTTTTAGGTTTTAGTTATTTGTAATTATATGTAGTTTTTTTTTCTGCTTAGGTTTGAGATTCTGAGGATATCAAGAAATAAATCATGAAGTACTGCTATTATTTAGATATCTCATAGTTCTTTTTCTTACTGAAGTATGAGTTGGCAATGGGAGGAGAGTAAATTTGATTAAATATTTATTAGCAGAAGGACAAAATATTGAATTATACATATTGGTGTGATTGTCACTATATCAGACCTTTTACAGTTTCGGGGGGAGCTCAAAACCCAGGAATCAATGGCAGCAGGGTGGACTAGGCCATGCATGGCCAGCCTACCCTCTAGCTGCCGCATTGATTCTTTGACTTTTAAGATCTACGCCCACCTCAGTGCTAGACCAGTGACGTAACATGACTGTTTTTTCTGGCAATTTTGAAAACAGCTGTTTGTTTCATGTGGCAATTTTTTCAAAAGCTCCTATATGAAGGAGTACTTTTTGCTGCTTAAAGGTAGAACATTATTGCTGTTTCCTTTAAGATCAATTGAAAAGGAAAGGAAGGAGGAAGACAAGAAAAGTTGGACATGTATATTTTTGGTTGATTTTGTGAAGCTCTCGTATACTTCTGTCACATACGCATTGCTTAAGTTTTTAAATTTACTCTGCCATATGCATCTCATTGGTACAAACTGTAATTTCAAAATTTCTAACCTACTATCAACTGGTGAGCCTTCATTTCCTCAGTTTACATAAACCTCCTGCTTTAATTGCTGCCATTACTACAGCACTGTGGAGGCTGGCTGAATTTAGACCTCTGTATTTGTACTGTTGTGAAAAGTTTTTTTATCTGTTATGATGCTCTTTGTCCGCATTTATAATAATTGCAGCAGTATTATAAAAACTTTTCTTTAGCTAAACACTGTAAAATCAGCATAACTGTTAATTGTGCTGTAATTTTTGTATTTAAAGTCCAACTTGTGGATGCATTTTTTGAATATAGATTGCAGACTTTTTAAAGGTGGTTGCAGAATTATTTATTGCTTAGAAATTTTGTTTTCAATACTTTAAGCTGGTATGTGATCTAAAACTGGACTAGCAGTAGGCTAAGACTAAGATTAAATGCAGTTGCAGTACGCTTGTAAGAGATGGAGAATTGGAACAAAGTTGCTCTTCTGAACTACATGCTTCCCCTTGGCCATATTATTTGTAGCTTTGGACTGGGTTGTCATTTTTATGAAGGTGATAATCAACTCTATTTAAATGTTAAAAGTGAAAATTAATCTGAGCTTTCTCAGCTCCCAACTTGCCTCAGTGAAATTGAAATCTGGATGGAGCATAACTCTTTAAAATTAAACTGCAACAAAACTGAACTCCTGCAAACTGACACTAAAGAGCAACTTAAGACCAATGAGCCCCTTTTCATTTCTCTTGATGGTGATCTCATTAGACCTTCTTCTAATGCAGCAGTTCTCAACCTTTCTAGTGCCATGACCCTTTAATACAATTTCCCATGCTGTGGCGACCCCAACTGTAAAATTATTTTCGTTGCTACTTCATAACTGTAATTTTGCTGCTGTTATGAATCGTAATGTAAATATCTGATATGCAGGATGTATTTTCATTGTTATAAATTGAACATAATTAAAGCGTATTGATTAATAACAAAAACAATATGTAATTATATATTGTGAAATATTTATTTCTAATTACAACTAAATTAAACTTTGTCTTTATGACTTACGTTTATTTGTTTTTCTTCATTGTGTATTGAACTGTATTCATGTTGTATACTTATGTGAAAAGCATGGCGTAGCATGGGTAACAGTCTTAATATAACAACAATAAACTACATTGCTACAAAATTGTTGCGACAGTACGCGTAAAAAGCCAACGTCAGTGCGAAGGTTGAGGCTGCTTCTTTCTCACCAGATCAGAAATTCTCGGGGCAGTCTTTGCAAGAGCACAACGAAGATCATCTTCTGCAACAAGTCTACTTCTATATTTAGACTTGATAACCAACAAGCTGGAAAACCCTGTTTCGCAAAGATATGTTGTTGGAAATGGAAGAAGAAGGCGCAACACAGACAGAACAGGATATGACTGCAAACACTTGATCCAGAATTTTGTAACTGACATTGAAGATAAATCATTTCTCGCTGCATTGCTGTTAATGAGTTCAATGAACTCCTCTTGTGCTGTCTCAGGAACATCTTCAACTTTGACTGTGAATGGACTTCTGGCAAGTGCAAACGGGTTGTCAGGTAGATTTGGAAAGTACGATGAAATTTCGTCCGCATGCATGTGCAAATGTTCTTTCACAGAAATTATCATTGTAATCCTTTTGTCAGGTTCAATGTCATTTTCCTCAAAGAAAGCAGATAAGGTGGCAACATATAAATTTTATTTTCATCCAGTTTTTTTTTTTTGCCAAAGTAGAAGTTTCATTTGGAATGATCGGATCTTTTCAGACAAATTGAGGCATGTTGCATTTGGTCCTTGCAGTTATAAATTTAACTCATTCAAGTTGGCAAAGATGTCTACCAAGAAAGCTATTATGTGCAGTTCACTTTCATCGCTGAAAAGTGCTCAGAACTGCGGTCTTGCTTTCTGATTAAGAAACGTTTTTAGTTCATCACGAAGATCAAAAACACGTTTTAAAACTTTTCCTCTCGACAACCATCTCACTTAAGTGTGAAATAGCAGAGCATTGTTGGACTCATCCAACTCATTACAAAGTTTCGAAAACAGACGACCGTTTAAAGCAGTCGCTTTTACAAAATTGACGGAACTTACAACGCTTTTCATTACTTCTTGTACCTCTTGTGGCAGCGTCTTCGTTGCTAATATTTGTCGATGAATCATACAGTGAGTTCTGATGACTTTTGGTGAATCATTCAGTACCAAACGTTGAAATCCAGACCGACATCCTAGCATAGCTGGAGCACCATCTGTGCAAACACCACAAACCTTTTCCCAAGAGATCTTATGCTCTTTCAGAAATGAACCAATTGTGTCAAATACATCACGTGCAGTAGTTGTCGTTTCAAGAGGTTTGCAAAAAAGAAACTCATCTTTAAATTCGCCATCATTAATATACCTCAAGTAAACCAGTAATTGTGAACAGTTTGCAACATCTGTAGATTCATCAAGCTGGATGCTAAATATTGGAAGTGGAGCAGATTTCATTTCCTGGATTACCTGATCAATAATATCAGCAGACATGTCACCTATTCTTCTGCGGACAGTGTCGTTAGATAAGGAAAATGCACTCAATTTTGTAACAAATTCGGCTTCGATCATAACTCGAACAATGCCTTTGGCCGCTGGCAACAGTAAATCTTCAGCAATGGTGTGAGGTTTCATAGCTCTGGCGATTCTGAGAGCCACCAAATATGAAGCTTCAACAGCTGCTACGTTTTGTTGGTGGTACTTGCCGCCAGTGTCAAGTCTGGCTTTCTTGACTCTATCAGCTTTGCTTCTAAAATACTGGGTATCCTTGCCAGCAAAGCTCGGATGCTTGGTATCAAAATGACGTTTCCGTTTGTTCGGCTTCATAGATTCGGCTGATAGAACTTCATTACAAATAACGCATTGCGATTTCTCAATTCCTGCTGTAACTATTGAAGTAAAACCATATTGTAAAAAATAGTCACTATATTTTCTTAACGTTCTTCTCTACATGATCCATTGTCATGGGTTGGTTCGCTAATGAAAATATTATATAACAGTAGCTTCAATAACACGGACTATAAAACATTTGTTTATGCTTTACTAATTAGAAACGGATGTGATTTCAATTACGTCACGAAATGCGTAAATCCGCGCAATGGAGTGACGTTACGTAAAACTGCGTACAGTAATGTAAACAGTTAAAAATAATAAAGTTACGACAATTAAAACATTTGAAATTATTCTGATTCAATTGTCTGCAACATCTATCCTCGAATGACAATTATAGTAAAAAACTAGTAACTACCAATGGAAAAAATTTGGACATTAACAAGTTTTTCACATTAGAATAGACAAAACCCATATTTCCAATGATCTTAGGCGACCTCTGGCAAATCGTCATTCGACCCCCAACGGGGTCGCGACCCACAGGTTGAGAACCGCTGTTCTAATGCAAGGAATCTGGGTGTCGTTTTTGATTATTCTCTTTCTTATTCCACCCACATAAACCACATTAAGAAACTTTCTTACTTTCACCTCCATAACATATCCCATGTTTGCTCTTTCCTCTCCTTTTCTAGTGCTGAGAAACTTGTCCATGCTTTTATCACATTCTGCATTGATTATTGTGACTCCCTACTGGTAGGTGCGCTTTTGTATTTTATATCATAGTTCCAGTTGATTCAAAACTCTTTCTTATTTGTACTGGTGATGGACAGGTTGACAGACGAGATTAGACAGTAGTCCCTGTGGACTATGATGTTTGCAGATGAAATTGTGATCTGTAGTGAGAGTAGGGAGCAGGTCGAGGAGACTCTGGAGATGTGGAGATATGCTGTATAAAGGAGAGGAATGAAGGTCAGTTGGAACAAGACAGAATATATACAGTATGTGTGTGAATGACAGGGTGGTCAGAAGAATGGTGAGGATGCAGGGAACAGAGCTGGCAAAGTTTAAATACTTGGGATCAACAGTACAGGGAAATGGGGAGTGTGGAAGAGAGGTGAAGAAGAGTGCAGGCAGGGTGGAGTGGGTGGAGAAAATTGTCAGGAGTGATTTGTGACAGACGGGTACCAGCAAGAGTGAAAGGGAAGGTCTACAAGACAGTAGTAAGACCTGCTATGTTATATGGGTTGGAGACGATGCATTGAACCAAAAAACAGGAGACAGGGCTGGAGGTGGCAGAGTTAAAGATGTTAAGATTTGCACTGGGTGTGACAAGGATGTTCAGGATTAGAAGTGTATAGTAGAGGATCATCTCAGGTTGGATGGTTGGGAGACAAAGTCAGAGAGGTGAGATTGTGTTGGTTTGGACATGTGCAGAGAAGAGATGCTGGGTATATTGGGAGAAGGATGTTAAGGATAGAACTGCCAGTAAGAGGAAAGCCTAAGAGGATTTTTATTGATTTGATTAGAGAGGACATATAGGTGCTGGGTGTAACTGAGCATGATGCAGAGGACAGGAAGATATGGAAAAAGATGATACGGAAGCAGCCAAAAGAAGATGATGACAGACTGTTATGGACATGAAAAAGCACAAATATGGCATTAAAATGTGGAAAACATTTTATGTTTAGACTGAAGTATAGTGTGATACTGAATCAAATATATTGAACTCATTGCCACAAAAAATGGCAAGTGGTGTGTGGATTAATTGTATTACATAATATGAGAAATAGAAAAATAAGGATCAGCATGCATTTAATGGTTAATCTTCAATTAAAAGATGCTGAGTCGGTGTCCTGAATTAACAAATCACTATCAGTTGGAAAGTGTGTACTGAAAGAAGGTGCCAGTTTTTTCCATACTGCATTCCTTTGGAGTGTTGGGAAGATATATTTGCAAGTGTCCTCCTGATCTGATTTGAAATCTTTTACAATATTGTGAAGCGTGAGTCACTGTCTTGCACCCCAAAACATGAGGCTGAGTCTCGGTACTTTAGCAAAACCAGCTTTATTCAGCTTGAAACAGGAACAGCATGGTTGTTTATTGTAGCGGGGTCTACCACTCTCCTATACACAGACACGGCAGTCAGGCAGGGTCATGCTGTTCCCTGCATTTTATAATGTTCCCTGCATCACCCATCGACAACAAGCGCTTATAGCGCAATCGCTATCGGCTCGGATTTGCTTCAGCCTGCGGTTGCCCGTTGCAATGGACAAGATGCAGACACCGACGTGGCAATCGTGCTTTGGGATGCACTTCAGTGTGTCGTCCCAAAAGAGTTCAGAAACCTCACAATATCTATTATGTAAAGCTTGTGCTCTACTGTGAAGATTGCTCTGTTTTGAAACATTTTGTGTAAATATTG
Organism: Erpetoichthys calabaricus; assembly: GCF_900747795.2. Lineage (NCBI taxonomy): Eukaryota > Metazoa > Chordata > Cladistia > Polypteriformes > Polypteridae > Erpetoichthys > Erpetoichthys calabaricus. The sequence goes on from NC_041399.2 coordinate 36,340,043, forward strand.
TCTAGCATCTGATATTTTATGTGCTTTGGTGACGGTTGGACTTATTTGGCTATTAGGAAAAGCTGGGCAGATAGTGAATGACAAGTAACAACTGTTTTTTATTATCTATATAATTGGAGAATGATTTATAGCAAGACCAGATCAAGACAATTATTGTATGTGTAATTAAGTATTCCATTACTTTTTAAAAGCATTCATATTCTGCTATAATCAGGCTTACACAAATTGTTTTCTTTTATTCATAACAGACATGGTTTTGTACATAGTACTAAATGACCCTCTTTACACTTGGTATTAATTTTTTTTTTCTAGATTGTGCCTGGAATTTAGCTGATGGCTATTTGATCTCTTTCACCTGATTTTTAATGTGGCCAAATGCTATTCAGTCATGATTAGATCACCAAAAGAAATATCAGGTGTAAAGGAGGCCCGTGTGTGCTTAGGAAGTAGTACAAATTCAACAAGAAGTCATTTTCAGTTTGATTAAATTTTAATTTTAATGTTTGCTAATAGCATTTTACAGTAGCATGTCGTTACAAACTGAGCCCAAACAGGATTGTGATAACTGAAATAGCTGTTGTAGACAGTGGATTATAACTCAAGTGATGTCCAAGTTACATCGATTAATGTCTTGTTGCTGGTTATGGCTAATTGTAGTTCAGATTCCTTATGTCAAAACATTTAGAACAACTAATTCTGCTAGAATCTAAGTTTGAAGCTCAATCTAAAATTGTTGGCTATAAAGGATCATAATGGATAGCAGGTCATTGGGGTTTTCATCAGTACATTTTATAGTGTCAATTAAATATTGAATAATAGTAATCTACAAATAATGCAGCTGAAAGTTTGTTTTTAGTATAATGAAAATACTGAGTATGCATCTACTCACTCTATGCTTTCAATGCCCCACATACTGTACATAGCTCATTTATTTTTTCATTCATATGTAGATTTGATTTTTACTTTTGCTTTCTATGCTTCCACTTGTTAATTTTATGGTCACAAAGATAATTTACCAGACCTGTGATGGAATGCCTTCAAGTAGCAGGAGATGTGCATTCGTGTGGCCGAGGTTTGTCCTAGCTAGCCACCAGTGCTGTTGCTGCCTGTACATGCAGCATATTTCATTATAAGCCACTGCTGCATTAGCCATTCTGCTGATCTGTTTAGCCAACAGAAGCAATTATTGGACAAGTATATTATAGAAAATATACAATTTGAGTTACCTCTGTTAGGTAAAATTGTAAGAGTAAATTTAATTGAAGTTTGCATAGATTATTTGTTTTAGGACAGACAAATTGGGAAATTTGCCAATGATTTTCAGTGACAGTTTTTGAAATTTCAGTAATATGTATAGCAATCTCTATTTGAGCTGTCTCAATGAAAATTCAACTTCATTGACATACTTTCTTGAAGATTAAGTATGCCATATTAAATAAAAAAAAAAAAGTGGTCATTGGAAGTCAAGTTGTTTGATGAGGACAGACTAACATGGTGATGACAGTAGATACTTTTTCACAGCACTAGAGAAGGCATAGAGAAAAACGAATTGACTGATTTGGGAAATGTGATGTTCCAGAAAAGAAGAGAAGAGAACTTTTTCATCTTAAGCAAACTTATGTTAAGCGGTGACATGACTGAAGTGTATACAGCTATGAAGGAAATTAGTAAGTTCCCACAAAGGGAGAGAATCAACCTTGAATGGAGTGGCAGTCCATTGTAGGACTCAGACTCACACATGTCCATTTTCAAATCCATTAATCAATCTAACATATCTTTGGGATTTGAGAGGAAAACTGGAATACCCAGAGGGAAACCCACACATATTTGCAAACTTCACATATAAAAACTATGTGCAGAAATCAATCCCAGTCCATTAATATGTGAGGCAACCACTGTGCTGCTCTGCTTTGATTTTATGGTTATGAAAATATTGGCTTTATACTTTTGAGAGAGGAGAGTATTGTGGGAAATGGATGGTTTAAATTACTCAGCCACATACAGTAAATATGCTAAACCAGGAAAACTGAACAGCTTAGCCCCCATCACTGAATCACATTTTGACTTGGAGTTAGTCACTTCACCTTCCTGCATTTCATTTAAAGAAATAAATATACAGTATAAACCATTGCCATAGAGTTGGCTCTTTCACATTTGCCTGTCTGTAGTAATCGTGTGATTCTATATGCAGCCATGTTAGAAAAAAGTGTGCATAAAGTATTTGAAAGAAAATGCTGTCCCTTTGGCACTCCTTACTGAATGAGTTCAGTATTCAATATAATGTGTATACACAAAACTACTGCATGCCAGGCAAAGAAAATGTTTGAGAATATCCATAATGTTTCTATGTTTCTCTCATTTTTAGCTAGCTGAGCATGAACACTTTAGTAGAAAATAATTATGGCTTTTATTTGCAGATTTTGTTTAGATTTGTTACTATTTTACCTTTAAATTAAATCCATGTACTTGATTGACTTGATGAAATGGTAAAATGTAATATCTTTTGTTCAGCATTATCTAAGATGTAGATATCTTTCTGTATAACTTATATTTTTTCTGCATGAAACAAGTTGTGTTTCTTGTTTATATGAAGACATTTTAAAAGTGATCTAGCTTGTACTCCGACAATTGCTATGAATTTCTGCATACTTGGCTCTTAGTTGGTCTTGGCAAGGACACATCTTTAAAACTGAAAACTCAGCAGAAAACAACATTTGTTTGTTGAAAGTGGATTGTCAGTACTGTGGTATGCAGACCAGATGTCATTGCCAATTTAGGGATATATGTAATTATTAAAGACTTATTTCCAACTTTAATATTTTCACATTAATATTTCTTTTCAGTGTGTTTAGGTTTTCAGTTTAATTTTAAACATTTTGGGGATGGTTTCATGTGCAATATCTTAAACAGCTTTAAATTAATTCTTGCTGTTTACAGCTTTTGACTTTTACAAGTTTTGCTGGCTGAATATTTCTGTCTGTTTTCGCCATCCTAACCCTTCCTACCCACCCCTTTCTGTGATAGGTGAGAGAAGAATGTACATGTAAAGCTGTAATTGCACTGAAAGTTGTAAACAGCAAGATGTAAAACCTTGGCTGGTTAAGCTGTAACCAACACAAAGTATGATTAGAGTAGCCTCGGGTAACCAAATTGGTGTCATGACTTATCTACTCAAAGTGCTACCACTCAGGGAGGACCTGGGACATGAACCCACAATCTTCTTAATGGGAGGCAGCAGTACTTTATGTGAAAAATAACTGTTGAAAGGGCCATCATTTGTAAGAGACTGAATAGAATCTTACTGATTACTGATGAGACTGATTAGAATAGGGGATTACCCTAGACACTGAAATGTTTTGAAGTGATGCAAATTTTATTTTTGGTTATAATCCTTAAATTATTGAACTCTTAATAGGTAAAACTAAAGATATTTCTTTAACCATCTCTTCCATACGGTTGTAGGTATGGTATTAAGATTTTTTGTGTGTGTCTTTTCATTTTTCTCATACACACCTAATGTTTTTTTAAATTTATTAAATACTGTGATTTTGATATAAAATAAATTTAAAAAATTATAAATCCCAATATATCTGCACTTCAATTTATAAAAAATAAACAGTTCAGAAGTTTAATTACTTGTGTGGCAGAGAGGGTGAGGGGGAACCCCAGATTACAAAAACTAGAGGGGTTTTAATGACTTTAGGGATTTCAGCATCAGTTGTTAAACAATGGGTAGTCAATGAAGATCATATCAATTTATTTAACAGTGCACACATATTACCTTTATTCATTTACAGTACCTGTCTGTCAAGTGAAAATTTAACACTGTATTAAACCAATACTTAAAAAATCAAACAACATTATGTCACTACCATGCAAATTACCAGTACTGAATATCAAAATAATTCACAATATTTTAATTTACACAAACTCTTTAAAGCTGCTTTTATAAAAGCATACTTTTCAAGTCTGGTTTGTTACTTTTGTTGTTATGAGATGTCATCAATGTATGGAGGAGACATTAGCTGGTTAATAACACTTAGCAACTCATACGGTACGGCAGTATTTAATGGACAGGTCAAATTAACTCAGATTTCAAATGTCACTAACTCCTGATGCCTCACTTTTTCAAGTCATTCCCTCCTTGTTTAGATGTGTTGCAACTTTAAGCCTACCTTTGTGAATGAAATGTATTATAACTATTAGTTTGTCTATTTGAGCTTATTATTATTTCAGATTTCCTATAATTTACTGTTTTTTTGCCTTTGTTCTGTTTTCAAGCTAACATACTGTAACTAATCAGACTCTTCTATTTCTTATGCCTAATCCAAAATTTGCCATTGAATTGGAAAGCACAAATTACTTTTACCTGGTGGCTGAGTCCCATTTGCTCCTGTAATATTCAAATATGTGCTTTAGAAAAGCCAAGCAAAATGACACCTTTTATTGGCTAACTAAAAAGATTACAATATGCAAGCTTTCGAGGCAACTCAGGCCCCTTCTTCAGGCTTGCCAGAAGAAGGGGCCTGAGTTGCCTCGAAAGCTTGCATATTGTAATCTTATTAGTTAGCCAATAAAAGGTGTAATTTTGCTTGGCTTTTCTCTACATTCATAATGGCTGACACGGTACAACACCCTAGTACTACAAATATGTGCTTTGCAAGTTTGGCACATTTTAGTTGTTATAGTAAACATTCATATGATTTAAAAGATGAAATACATAAAACATAAACTTAGTATTTGCTGATTCAATTTCTGCAGTTAAATATTCTGTTTCAGCAGGCCTGCTACTACTATTATGTTACTTATTGTACATGTCAATCTGAAGTAGATAAGTTGGTTATAAAATGAATGGGTGGTTGGACACACAACTGCAGTCATGTTCATTACAATCAGAGGATTAATATGAAGCCACCATTCATTTATCAGGGCTATGTAACTTGTAAGTTCAAATGACTTTGACAGTTGATTGATCATGTCATTGCACTCTCAAAGGCAGCACAAATTGGGTATTTTTTATTTTGTTAATAACGAAAGCTTTTTTGCCTTGAAAACCCAGCAGAGTCTTTATGCTTGTTGAGGTGTAACCACAGCACTGACAGCTTCCTTCTGTCTCTTGTGCGGTGGGGTCTCTCTCTGTCTTTGCTGAAGGTTGCTGTCCCACTCACTTGCCAACCTGTAACTCCTTGTGTACCACAGCTTTAGAACAACTTAATTAGACAAACAAAATAAAAACTGACAGTTGACATGTAGCCCAAAACAGGTACAAGCCACTAATTTGAAGACTACCAGCAAACAGACTAGGTCAGATTGAAATAAGGTAGATGGAAAACAAAGTGTCAGAAATACAAAAGTTCCTGAAGGAAGATAAAGATTAGTACTGTACAACAAAGAGACTTCTATAAATGAACAGTAATGAATAGAATGCAGTCTCATTAAATCTAAATTTGTTTGAAACCATGATATAAGAAATAACTGATTTATTTTAAAAAATAAACCTTGAACAACTCACTCAAAATGTTATCCGACATTATTCGAAACTGATGTCGTTTTTCATATTATGCATTAAATTGTTGGCAATATCACAAACTGTGGCTCAGTGATGTGAAATTTCTGTTATGGTATTGAAATATGAAATTATTATTTAAAAAAATCATTATTTTATATCAGACTCTGTAATGGACTGGAATCCAGATATTTATACAGTGGGCATTCTTTAAAAAGAGTGGTGTACATACTAAATCACTTAACATGTAATTCCGTGAGTCCTGACTTTAAATAACTAGTCTGTACCATTGAAATAAAGATTGAATACATGGGCAGATTTAGTTAGACAAGACAATCTGTGATTCTTGGCAGCGGCTAGTTCTGTTACCCCATGGGCTTTTCACATTTTAAGCACCGGCTCTCAAAGGAGCCCCAATATGTTGATAAAATTTGAGAAAAATAATAGGACATTACACTGATAAGTCTCTGGATAGTTAAAACAAATAAGGTTTATGCTTGGGTGATTTTCCTTTCTTATGTTTAAGTGACAGAATTTCATGTATTTATTTTGTCTTGTGTCTCCCTAACTGCATAAAAAATAGTCTTCTTTAATGACCTGGCTTCAACTTGCATCAAGGGCAGTTATATTTTTCTTTGCTACAAGGTCATGCTATTTTTGTCTCGGCAGTTACTGCTAAATTCATTTTATTAACCCTTTGACACACATGTAGTGTTTTTTTTTATTTACAACAATTAATGTTAGCTAGTTTTTCTTTTCCTAGGTATTATGCATATATTTTGTTTCTGGATTTTTCTGATAATTCATCTGGATTTTTCTGATAATTCATTTTAAACTGATAGTATTATAGCGGTAATATAAAAGTGAATTGTCTGTAATAATACTGTTGTTGTGTCTGCACAGTACTAACATAAATAAGAAAAAAGTAACTGTACATTTTCTTCATTCTGCTTGTTATGCATTGTAGAGCGCTCAGGTAAACAAGTTAACTGTTTTTTCTAATTGTCCCTCTCAAATGTGTCCTTTGGTTTTCAAGTATAAGAACAATGTTGATAAGAACAAGCCATTGGATCTAACATGGCTCATCAACCCATATTCACCTAACTTTTACAAAATATCATTAAGCAGGAGGTCTGACAGTCCCTTAAGTACTATCTCTCCACTATTTAATAACATATTCCACATGTTTGTGGTTCTCTGTGAAGAAAACCTTTTCCCTTAATCAACTTTCATATGTTCCCCCAATTTAACAGTGGAACCCAATGTACTAAATTCTTTGATGGTTTTGAACACTTTTATCATAACCTTGATTTGCCTCAACTGAATCAGACTCATTTCTCATTACTTTCATAAGAAAAAGCTTTGAATCTACTGTTGAGTTATTTGAGTCAATGTAACTTCTGATTAATTTATTATACCTGGGATGCGCACAATCTATATTACTAACCGAGAATGCTAAACCAGATGATGGACGCAGGCACATCCGGCAATGGGCCGTAGCTGCAAAAAGACGTACTGCGCAGGCGCAAGAAGAGTCCGCCTACAAGCAAGGGACGGGACACACACAAAGAGGGGGATTCAACAAGACACAGGAACACAAAAAGAAAGAAGACGCTCGGGCGACAACAATCCTCAACACCCCCCCCCCCCACACACACACACACACACACATCCATAAGAAGTGACACCCAAGGCCACATATTCTAAAGTGAACATCAACACCTTCACACTAGACAGCATAGGTGTCAGCATTGGTGGATCTCCTTACAATAAAGCACTATTAACCGTTCAACTGCAGAAAAGGAAACATATTAACAGTGAGTGCAATACTCCTTATTACTTATCCATATTTCGCATGCTGAGAAAGAAACAAGTCATGAATACACGGTCACGGGTACAAAACGAAAAGGAAATGATTACAGGAACAAACACACGAACACGAAAGAAACAACAAAATAGACGGCTATGCAGCATAGGTGGATCTCATTACAATAAGGCACTATTAACCGTTCAACCGCAGAAAAGGCTCCATATTAACAGTGAGTGCAATACTCATTACTTATCCATATTTCTAAAAGAAAAAATGTCTCGACTCCAAAAACGCAAAGCTCAACTAAAGCTTCTAACTAACGATGTACCTAAAAGTAAAAACTTTATGAACTGCATTAGATCCTACAATAGTTCATTTGCTTTTGCATATACCGGAGTAAATATCAGGCCACCAAAAGGCAATGGCCCATACTGCTTTCGCATATATGCACAAATACTGCATCGCATTGGAACAGTGCACCCTGAAACAAATCAACAACGCAAATATGCACAAATCTACATCCTAGATCCACATGACGCAAACTATCAATCAAAGTGCTGCATCGCAACAGGCACGGATTCAAAACGAAACACCTCCCGTCTCAGACATACGTTAATGGCAGCGAAGGCTACAACGGGCTTCTCACACAGCACAGGCAAATCGAATACAGCTCCAAAACAACACGTCCCAAATACTACACATGCAACAACGCGCCTCTCAAACGGCACAAGGAAAACATACACCAGGAAAATTCATTCGAATTAATGAATGTCATTTGCAATCATTGTCATTCAGTTCACTTCCCTGAACAAACAACTGGCAATACAAGTTATACATTTACACGTTGTTGTCAAAAGGATCAAATTAGACTGCCTTCTTTACATTCATATACTGAATATCTACAGAAGCTTAACACTGACGATGTACCTGAAAGTGAAATCTTTATCAACTACATTAGATCCTACAGATCGGTATCCACTATGAACATTAACGGTGGCACTGCACGTGACATCCGTCTTGAAAAAATGTTGTTTATTGATGAATGTTCAATGGCATGAAGTCACTTACTCAACACCATTCATAAACTTCTACAAACGTTTATGAATAATAATATTCGATTTGGAGGAAAGGTACTTTTATAAGGAGGAGATTTTAGACAGTGATTAGCTATTCTTCCAGATGCCATGCACTCAGCTATTGTTCAGTGCACCTTAAAATACGCAGACAATTGGCATTGCTTTCAAAAGATACAGTTAGTAAAAAAGATACGATGTCCAGAATCAGATCATAACAATTGCTTATTACAACTGAGAGATGGTACACTCACCAATACAGATGGACTTCAGCCACATATTATTACAATTCATCAAGCCTTTATCTGCAACGACTTAGTTACAGAGACATTTGGAACAGCAATCTCATTAGACCAAATGCCCCTTTTAACACAACGCACTATATTATGTCCAAAAAATATTAATGTGGAAAACATTAATACCCAAGTCATTCCATTACTTCCTGGAGAGACACAACTCTTTCTAAGCTCTGACAAACTTGACTGATCACAACAATAACCATCTTAAATGACCTTACAAGTTCTGAGCTGGAATTACCTTTTACACTTAAACGGCGTGTACAAAGAAATTTTCAAATAAACCTTTACACTGTGCCACACACTTTGTTTGCTTTCTATTTGCATCATCTACACCGTCACACTATTCTATATCTCATTCATACATCACGCTCTTTGTCATTCCCAACACCAGGGGTTGGCGAGCGAAGCGAGCAGGGGGCGGAGCCCCCTAGTAAAAATATAATTGATGGGATTGGATATGAAAAAGTATGCTTCTGAGGAATGATGCTTTGCTTGATTGCATGTCATTTTGTGACTGACCTTCTGTAAACCAGAGAACAGTAAGGCAGACTTTAGGAGAGAATGAAGGCAGGAATATTGGCTTTTACATTAAAGGATGTACAGTAATAAACTGAGCGAAGGAAATCTGAGGGGCCGTCCTGTGCATTGAGTGGAGCAACAGACTGTAAGAAAAGAGAGGTGCATCTTTGACAGAAATTAATTTGTCAGTTTGTCCTGTAATTAAAATGGACACACTTTCTCCAAGTGTGGACAGTAAGCAAGATTGTGTATAGCAGCTTGCATTTTTAATTAGGAAAAGAACAGATGAAGTATTTGCTCACACTGCTTAGTAGAAATATAAGGCTTGTTAGTTTAAATGCCAAATGTATCAATTTTAAGTATAAACTTATTAAACATACAGTATGAGCTTTATATCTTTTTGATAAATATAAACATTATATTAGAATCATTCTAGTAATTATGACAAGAACATTTTTCTTTTATGTATATTATAAATATTTTTGTGCATGTGTTATTAGTTAAAAAGGTATGGTTTTTATGGCTGCTGACCAAAAAAACCATCAGATTTTCATTTTGTTAATAAAAAAAGAACAGTTAACACCTGTAGTTTAATTATGAAAAAAAAATACCATTTTAATATAAAACATAAGGCTAATGTAACAAATATAGAAAACAAATCAGTATTGGATTAAACCAATTATAGTGTCTGCCCTTAAAAAAAAAAAAATCTCTTCTGAACTATAGACTATCATGTTGCTCTGTACTGGAAAAATCTGCTCAGACCATGGATGGATAAATAAGTGACATTCCGAATCCATCCATCCATTATCCAACCTGCTATATCCTAACTACAGAGTCACAGGGGTCTACTGGAGCCAATCTCAGCCAACGCAGTACACACGGCAGGAAACAAACCCTGGGCAGGGTGCCAGCCCACCACAGGGCACACACACCCACACACCAAGCACACACTAGGGACACTAGGATCTCCAATGCACCTAACCTGCATGTCTTTGGACTGTGGGAGGAAACCAGAGCACCCAGAGGAAACCCACGCAGACACAGGAAGAACTTGGTGTGTGGGTGTGTGTGTGCCCTGTGGTGGGCTGGTGCCCTGGTGCCCTGCCTGGGGTTTGTTTCCTGCCTTGTGCTGAGTGGGCTTGGCTCCAGCAGACCTCCGTGACCCTGTAGTTAGGATATAGCAGGTTGGATAATGGATGGATGGATTAAACATATTCTGAATGCATATGTTAAATCTTTGCATGAGCTCACCCCAAATTACACACTCTGGCTGCGCAAGAGATGTTGCCATCTAGTCATTGTTCAGCTTAACTTCTGTTAAAAAATTGAATAATCCTATCGATTATCTCCCTAGTATAAAAAAAAAAAAAAAAAACAAAAAACTTTGGAGGAGACTTTTTTCCTGCAATGAGATGTGATCTTTCGATAAGAGACACAGACATTTTCACATCCCACGAGACGGGCAAGTCACGTCATACTTACAACCTTTGGAAGCAAGTTCCGTGATACACATGCAGAGCAGGTTAGAGATAATGGAAGTAGGAAAATTCGAAAGTCTCAAATAAATGAGGGTAAAGATCACATTAGCGCAAACAAACGGAAAATATTACTCGGTGAAATAACAGAACAGCGAAAAGAGATTGAATACTGTTTGTGGATGTCTGGGGGAGAAGAGAGACAAGGCAGTGACTTTAAAACATTTGAAGCACCGCACAAAATGCAGATCACGCCGCATAGGAGCAGGAACAAGCCAGCGGCAGAGTGCAAAGAAGAGGTTAAAAAAAACCTCTTAATTGATTCCCATTGTATCACTGTTAAAGAGGGGTTTCGGAGGAGTGACTGCGTCTCCATGGGGTGCGTTCAGCCCCCCTCTTCACAAAGGCGCATAGTGCTGGTGTGTGGGAAGGGGTAGGTGAGCGAAGTGCAGATCATGCGGCACGGAAGCAGCAGCTGATCTCCTTGGGGTGCGTTTAGCTCCCTTTTTCACAACGCTGCTTGGCGAGTGGGGGGTGGAGGTTGGCGAGTATTATTAATTTAAATGTGTGTTGTGGGAAATGTAATTATCTGATTGCACTGCAGCACTGAGTGACTTTGAGACAAGTTTGTCATTTAAGTAGAAGAGGGTACTGTATAAGAAACACATGGGGTTGTTTTATATTCACAAGTAGAATAGATACAAGTGTAGGTTCATTTGGGAATATTTTAAGCAAAAGCGTGATTGACTTTGCTACGTGCTGTGTAATACTGTACTGAAATACAAACATGCTTATTCAGTTATTTTAACCTGTGGGTATCACATTCTATCTTGAAACACTGTCGCCAGCCATGTAGAAAAAACATTTTACTAAGATGACTCAAGGGTTGAATGATTCTATATGTTCATGATAACACAAACACCACTTTTAAATGGACCTTGGCAGCAAGTTTTGCTTGTACACTGAAATCATTGTCTAACTTAAAATAAATCTTAACTGTACCAAAAAGCAGCCTAGGCTAGGCATACCTTGTACACTGGTACCATTAGAGTGATTGTTGTTCTTAGCTTCTGACATGAGGTCCAATATATATCATCCAAATTTGGGAATGTGGACAAAATGATATCACTGACTTCCACGCTTCTCCAGAAAGCTGTCTTTGTTCTTTGGCTTTTTGTGTTCATGCTAATGGCATGTGTAGTCTTATGATATACACTGAAGCTTTTGATGAGCAACACAAATGCATATGTGCAAACTGGTTAATCTGTGTTTTGTTTGCATGATTTTTGCGACTTCATTCTAGTGTCCCTTTCTGTGTGATACTTCTGCAACAGCAACTACAGTCTTGCACTAAGTGTAAAATGTAGGTATCTTTACCTGATTGTTTCCAGCTTACACATGCTAATTTGCTAATTACAGATCCTTGATTGATCACTTCTTAATAACAGAAGCAGCAGGATGTCGATATGTTGTCAACGTTTTCTGATTTATTTAAGGCAAGCTGAATTGCATTTTCATAATGATCCTTTTTCCATCAGTGAGTTAATTACTTATAAGTATTTGTTTTCTTGTTGTTATTTTTATTTATACATGTACAGGGGCTAGCCTACAACAAATAGGGTACATTTCTGGTTCTCGGTTGAAAGAAGCAAGGCTGACGGACCTGTAGCCTAGGAACAAAAGATCATGCTTGGTAAAAAATATCTGCTTTGTAAATATATATTGTAAATATACAAGAGTATGTTATTCAGAGTATTTTTAATATACTCAGTGTTACTTTGAATGCCTTATCTTAGTTTTATTTTATTTACTGTTAAACTTTTATTGTTTATAATGCTGAACTACAAACAGACAAATTAACCAGTTACAGGGTAGCTATAAACGTCTTAAGATACTAGCATCAACAACTATTGTTGCCTGGCAACTTTTATGACACTTTGACAACTGTCACTTAGTGATCTATAATTTTTTTTTCTTTTTATATGGCTGCAGCCTAGCTGAGAGTGTTTACGGAGTGTATACAGGTGCCTTATTGCATTCTTCCTAATAACTGGTTCCCTGCTGGTATTCATATTGGCCTTGTCATTTGTCATATTTGACATACAAAATGAAGGCAAAGTATTTAAGGCATGCCTGATAGAAGTTGTCAAGTGTTCTAACAAGCCTGTGTTCTGTAGTTGTATCCAGTAAAAGGTACCTCCAGTGTACTTACCAGTTTTATATCCTCTTCTCTCTGCTAGCAAATCGGAAGCACCAGTAAGATGGTCAGTGCTCATTTAGTAGAAAGGAAACTTTTGTGCATGCTTTATGAAAATTAAGTATGCAGTGGTCTACACTTTTTGATCTTTGCTGATTTTATATTTTATTCCTATTCCTATTTTTCTATGTCCTCCAACACTCCTCAGTGTCAGACAACATATCTGAAAACTTACAAAATATCTTTAATTTACATACTGCATGTACTATCACCAGTGGCTTTACAGGCCTACAAAATTACAATCTAAATCAAATTTAACAGATAAATAATACAATGTTAGGATTAAATGCCTAAATTGCAGATACAATGGATGCACTACTGAATTGTTATTATTAAATTAGTAGTATACTAGGGGGCTCCGCCCCCTGCTCGCTTTGCTCGCCAACCCCTGGTGTTGGGAATGACAAAGAGCGTGATGTATGAATGAGATATAGAATAGTGTGACGGTGTAGATGATGCAAATAGAAAGCAAACAAAGTGTGTGGCACAGTGTAAAGGTTTATTTGAAAATTTCTTTGTACACGCCGTTTAAGTGTAAAAGGTAATTCCAGCTCAGAACTTGTAAGGTCATTTAAGATGGTTATTGTTGTGATCAGTCAAGTTTGTCAGAGCTTAGAAAGAGTTGTGTCTCTCCAGGAAGTAATGGAATGACTTGGGTATTAATGTTTTCCACATTAATATTTTTTGGACATAATATAGTGCGTTGTGTTAAAAGGGGCATTTGGTCTAATGAGATTGCTGTTCCAAATGTCTCTGTAACTAAGTCGTTGCAGATAAAGGCTTGATGAATTGTAATAATATGTGGCTGAAGTCCATCTGTATTGGTGAGTGTTTTTTGGTTTGGTCCGTTTATAGGAGATGGACGTCTGAAGCAGAGCTCCGCTAGCAGCGGCTTTATTTTCCCACGTATTTCATATTATTTAGAGGTATCCTGTATTTAACCCGACCAAGGAACTTCCACTACAATATACAAGCATGAGTAACAAGAAGAAAAGTCAGAAAGAACCAGAAAAGAAACTTAAAGCTGCATCGAAGTCCGGACAGACTTCCGGCCTGAGTGCAGGTGTAAGGTATGGCATCACGGAGACTGACCTGGAACAGGCAGAAGAGTGCGCAGAATTCCTGGGGCCCCGCTCCATTGTATCGTCTCCAGTCGAGAGTGAAAATGGGAGCGAAGGCGCAAGTGATACAGGTCGCGAGGGATCGCCGATTACTGAGGATCATTCGAGACTAGAAAGGGCTCTGCAGGACGTGCTCTCATCTACTCATCGCGAGCCTGTAACAGGAGCTGCATTTTCACTTGCGGAGCACGAAAGCAGAAGCGAACTGTCCGAACTGAAAGAGATGATCGCTACACAGATAGCTACACAGATAGCTACACAGAAAGAGATGAACACTACACTGGCCACTGCCATGGTTACGGCCATGAATGAGCTTAAGAAAGATAACACAAATGATCTTAAGAAGGTGGCCACTGAGCTCAAGAAGGATAACAAAGATAAGGAAACGCGTCTATTTGAACGTTTCGACGTGAACTTTAAAGGCATGTTGGAGAAATTAGTGGAACACATTGAAGAAACTAACTCCAAACTGAAAAGGCTTGATGATCATATTAATGACGTTTCAGACCAGCTGGAAGACGTTAAGCAGGGACTCACGGCTCGAGTGGAAACAGCGGAACAAATGGCATCTAACGCCGATGAAAAAGCCACAGCTGCGAACTCGGAATACAAAAAACTTGGAGACAGACTTGCAGCCCTGGAGGATGGGTGCAGAAGAAATAATATAAGAATTGAGGGTATACCTGAGAAACGAGAAAGCTCAAGCCCAGTGAAATTTGCAGTAGAATTACTGTCTAAAATAATTGGAGATGACTTTAAACTCGACAATGAGATAGCCACGGCTTATCGCACAAAGATACCAAGCGCCTTTAAATCTAGGTCTTTTATTGTCCGCTTCGAACGACTAAGATGTAAGCTTGATGTGATGGCACTTCTCAGACACAAGCAAGAGATTATATTCGAAAATAATCTTATTCGTATTTTTCCCGACTTCTCACCATCAACAGCTGCAAAACGCAGATCCTACAACGACATTAAAAGGATGCTACGGGAAGCCGATATCAAATACAGCCTCTTGTATCCTGCCAAACTGAAAGTGGAAGTTCAAGACGGACATTATATTTTCTTCAGCAAAGAAGAAGCTGAAAAAGAATTAAAGAAGCTGTTTCCGACACTTTTTTTGAAAGTTAATTAAAATTAAAGAGCCGTATTCTATCAAGGCACGGGAAAGACCGATGATCTGATCGCTGGATCCATGTTTAAAGAGACTGGTATTATAATTATACATCTCTTATTCTCTTTTTTTAAAATTTTTTTTATATCTGGACTTTATATGTTATATGTTTATGTTTTAATCAGAGTTATAGAGCTATAGACGTGAGTGTGAAAATGTGGAAGTGATTAAAGTAGGATTCGTTTTATTTATTTATTTTTTTATTTCTTTTCCTTTTTTTTTTTATTTTATTTTATTTTATTTTTTTTTAATTTATTTATTTATTTATTTTTTTTATTTTACTATACCTTAAAGTAGACTGTTTAACTTCATACCCTTGGTTTAATGCTTGTTCTACTATTTATACAATTACCATTATACTATTACAGTATGAATTACCAGGTTTATCCTGGACTAGTTTTTAAAATCACTCCCAGGGTTGTTTTTTTTTTTTTTTTTTTTTTTTTTTTAACCTTAATATCTTAACTTAAAAGCGCTGAAGATTATTTCAAGATTAAATATTGTTAATGAGAACATTTTCGGCAGATAGTATTAAGGATTTAACTGTAAAAGATATCTCTGTTTTAATTCTGTAACGCCGCTGCAGGGTGGGGTTTGTTTTGTTTTGGACGTGCTCTGTCTCTTCGTATGTCAGAGGACTGGAACATCGCGAAGTGGGGTCTAGCCTCATGTGGGGAGGCAAAATGGGGGGGTGGGGGGATAAAGGGGGGAGAGAAGGAGAGCAGGTTATATCTAATCTATTCTTATAATCCTTATAATTATAAATATCAATGCAGCAACAGGCTAACATGCAACAACTCCTGGGGAATCTTGAAACTAAGATTAAAACTGCCATATTACCAATTAAAACTATAAAATGACATTAAAAACTCAGAATCAATGTCTCCATGATGGGACAGTTAACTTTGTGAGCTGGAATGTTAAAGGCCTGAATCACGAATTAAAGAGAAAGAAAGTATGCTCTCACCTAACAGGCTTAAACGCTAAAATAGTATTTTTACAGGAGACCCACTTACTAACCAAGGATCAGTTCAGATTACAAAAAGACTGGACTGGCCAAATGTTCCATTCTAGCTTTATAAAGAAAACTAGAGGGGTGGGAATTCTCATACATAGAACAGTTCCTTTTGTAGCATCAGAGGTAGTGTCGGACCCTGAAGGGAGATATGTGATGGTCATGGGCAACTTATATAACAGTAAAATGATTTTGATAAATGTTTATGCACCCAATGTTGATGATAAGGAATTCATGCAAAATCTATTTGCATCCATTCCCAGTGTGAACACTCATAAAATTATAATGGCTGGGGACTTTAATTGTGTTTTAAATCCACTCTTAGATAGGACTCCTGTGACAGGGGGGACGACATCTAATACTGCAAAGATAATTACACAGTTTTTAAAGGATCACAACTTATCAGACCCCTGGAGGTTTCTTAACCCAAACTCAAGAACATATTCGTTCTACTCACCAGTGCATTATAGCTACTCAAGAATTGATTATTTTTTTATAGATAATAATTTCCTGCCTACAATTAAATTATGCAAATATGACACAATTGTTATCTCTGACCATGCCCCTCTAGTCTTGGAGCTAAAATCAATAAGCCCCTCGTACTCACCTCGCAGATGGCGTCTTAACCCTCTTTTATTGGCAGACGAGAACTGCACAGAATTTATATCCAAACAAATCAGCTTCTTCCTAGAGACAAACATGTCTACAGAGGTTTCTGCAGGAACACTCTGGGAAACTCTAAAGGCCTTCCTAAGAGGCCAGATTATTTCATATCTTTCCCATAGAAATAAATTAGAAACCAAGAAAGTGTCAGAGCTAAGAAATGAAATTACTAGAATAGATGAAGAACAAGCCAGGCGTCCAAGTGAAGCTCTTCACAGGAAAAGGCAGGCCTTGCATACAGAACTTAACATCTTAACAACTAAAGAAACTGAACAACTTATTTATAAGTCTAGACAGCATTACTATGAACACGGAGAAAAAGCTAATAAGCTTTTAGCTCAACAAATTCATAAACAAGAAGTTCACAATGCAATACCAGTAATCACCAACAAGAATGGAGAAGAAATCATCGACCATAATAAAATAATGCACACATTTAGAGATTACTATAAGTCTTTATATTCCACTGAGCCCAAAGAAGACAACACGCAATCTAATGCATTTCTGGATAATTCACAAATACCACAAATAGACGCTTTAAGTGCTGAGGAACTAGATAAACCTCTAACGCTAACAGAATTACTAGACGCTATAAAGTCACTACAAAGCGGGAAATCATCAGGCCCTGATGGTTACCCCGTAGAGTTTTATAAGAAATTCTCCACTCAGCTAGCTCCACTCTTATTGGTAACATTTACAGAAGCTAAAGACCACCAAATACTACCTCAAACATTTCGACAAGCATTAATCACCGTCTTTCCTAAACAAAATAAGGACTTGTTACAATGTGCATCATATAGACCAATTTCACTCCTGAATAATGATGTTAAGATACTCTCAAAAATCCTAGCTAGAAGGATGGAGAAAGTGCTGCCCTCGGTAATATCACAAGATCAAACTGGATTTATTAAAGGCCGACATCTATCTTCAAATCTCCGACGCTTGTTTAATGTTATATATTCACCAGCAAAATCAAACACCCCAGAGATATTACTATCATTAGACGCAGAAAAGGCATTTGACATGATCGAATGGAATTACCTTTTCACTGCATTGGAGAAATTTGGGTTTGGCCCGAATATTTGTGCTTGGATTAAACTACTGTATACCAGTCCAGAAGCTTCAGTTTGTATTAATAAAATTTGCTCAGACTACTTTAAACTAGAACGTGGTACCAGACAAGGATGTCCCTTGTCGCCACTGTTGTTTGCAATCGCTATTGAACCACTGGCGGTTCACTGCCGAAATTCTCATCAGATAAAGGGGATTGTCAGAGAAGGACTGGAACAGAAAATTTCTCTATATGCAGATGATATGGTCTTATATATATCGGACCCAGAAAACACTGTCCCTGCTGTTTTAACAGCACTAACAGAATTTCAAAAGATATCTGGTCTTAGAATTAATCTGAATAAAAGTATACTCTTTCCAGTGAACTCACAAGCATATAATATTAAATTAGACACCCTACCTTTTACCATAGCAGATCAGTTTAAATACCTAGGGGTAAATATCACAAGTAAACATAAAGCTCTTTATCAACAAAATTTTGGCGTCTGTATGGAAAAAATTAAGCAAGACTTGCATAGATGGTCAACCCTTCATCTCACTCTAGCCGGAAGAATTAACATTGTTAAGATGAATATCCTTCCTAAACTTCTCTTTTTATTTCAAAACATTTCAATATATATCAATAAATCGTTTTTTAAACAGTTAGATTCAATAATAACCTCATTCATTTGGAACTCAAAACACCCACGTATCCGAAGAGCGACCCTACAAAGACCTCAGGCAGAAGGTGGCATGGCTTTACCTAATTTTCAGTTTTATTACTGGGCAGCAAACATACAAGCCATAAAAAACCTGGACACAAATAAATGCACATACACAGGCTTGGTCTGCAATAGAAGTAAAATCCTGTAGTACTTCTTTATATTCCCTGCTTTGCTCTCCAATAAATGAAAGTTATCGCAAATATACTAATAACCCAATTGTGCTTTACTCACTCAGAATATGGAACCAAATTAGGAAGCATTTTAAGATGGAAAATCTTTTATCAGTGGCACCTTTGCAAGGGAACCACCTCTTTCAACCTTCGCAAGTATATCCAGTTTTTAATACCTGGAAAAGTTTTGGGATTAAAATGCTCAGAGATCTTTATATAGACAACATATTTACATCTTTTGAACAATTACGTTCAAAATTTAACCTCCCAGCTACACATTTCTTTTACTATCTTCAAATTAGAAATTTTGTTAAACAGAAATTGCCCGATTTCCCCCACCTTGCACCCTCCACAATGCTGGAAAAAATACTGCTCAATTCCGAGGAAACAAACACTATTTCCGCAATATATAAAATCTTATTAGAGTCCCTACCTTTCAAAGATCCAAGAGGACATTGGGAAGAAGATCTCTTAATCAATATATCAGAAAAGGAGTGGAAGGTAGCAAAGCAGAGAATTCACTCGAGTTCTATATGCGCAAAGCATAGAATTATTCAACTAAAAATTATATATCGAGCTCATCTGTCTCGCTTAAAACTGTCCAAAATGTTTCCAGGCCAGGATCCGACCTGCGAGCGCTGCAACCAAGCTCCTGCCTCACTGGGTCACATGTTCTGGGCCTGCACCAAACTAACATCATTTTGGACAAAGATTTTTAAGTGCCTCTCAGACAGCCTTAGTATCACAATCCCTCCTAACCCACTAACAGCTGTGTTTGGTGTCCTTCCAGATGGACTTGAATTGGAGAAGGACAAACAAACGGTGATTGCATTCATTACACTCTTGGCACGCAGACTTATTTTGTTAAATTGGAAGAATCCTAATTCTCCTCTTATAAGTCAGTGGGAAACTGATGTTTTATATTATTTGAAATTGGAAAAAATCAAATTTTCAGTTAGAGGATCTGTACAAAATTTTTTCAAAACTTGGCAGGATTTAATCAATATTATTTTAGAATAAGAGAATTAACTATTATTGTATTTAACTCCCTTCTCCATCTCTTATTTATATAGATATTTACTTCTCCCCTTCTTTTGTCTAATGTTGCCTTATTAAAAAGCTTAAAGAAATTTTCCTTTAGCTAAGCTCTCCTTCTCAGGGATGGGGTTTGATTTGTTTTCAAATTTGTTGGGTTATAAATGGATCTGTTTGTATGGAATGATTACAATGAAAATTAATAAAATAAAAATATAATAATGTATTGGTGAGTGTACCATCTCTCAGTTGTAATAAGCAATTGTTATGATCTGATTCTGGACATCGTATCTTTTTTACTAACTGTATCTTTTGAAAGCAATGCCAATTGTCTGCGTATTTTAAGGTGCACTGAACAATAGCTGAGTGCATGGCATCTGGAAGAATAGCTAATCACTGTCTAAAATCTCCTCCTTATAAAAGTACCTTTCCTCCAAATCGAATATTATTATTCATAAACGTTTGTAGAAGTTTATGAATGGTGTTGAGTAAGTGACTTCATGCCATTGAACATTCATCAATAAACAACATTTTTTCAAGACGGATGTCACGTGCAGTGCCACCGTTAATGTTCATAGTGGATACCGATCTGTAGGATCTAATGTAGTTGATAAAGATTTCACTTTCAGGTACATCGTCAGTGTTAAGCTTCTGTAGATATTCAGTATATGAATGTAAAGAAGGCAGTCTAATTTGATCCTTTTGACAACAACGTGTAAATGTATAACTTGTATTGCCAGTTGTTTGTTCAGGGAAGTGAACTGAATGACAATGATTGCAAATGACATTCATTAATTCGAATGAATTTTCCTGGTGTATGTTTTCCTTGTGCCGTTTGAGAGGCGCGTTGTTGCATGTGTAGTATTTGGGACGTGTTGTTTTGGAGCTGTATTCGATTTGCCTGTGCTGTGTGAGAAGCCCGTTGTAGCCTTCGCTGCCATTAACGTATGTCTGAGACGGGAGGTGTTTCGTTTTGAATCCGTGCCTGTTGCGATGCAGCACTTTGATTGATAGTTTGCATCATGTGGATCTAGGATGTAGATTTGTGCATATTTGCGTTGTTGATTTGTTTCAGGGTGCACTGTTCCAATGCGATGCAGTATTTGTGCATATATGCGAAAGCAGTATGGGCCATTGCCTTTTGGTGGCCTGATATTTACTCCGGTATATGCAAAAGCAAATGAACTATTGTAGGATCTAATGCAGTTCATAAAGTTTTTACTTTTAGGTACATCGTTAGTTAGAAGCTTTAGTTGAGCTTTGCGTTTTTGGAGTCGAGACATTTTTTCTTTTAGAAATATGGATAAGTAATGAGTATTGCACTCACTGTTAATATGGAGCCTTTTCTGCGGTTGAATGGTTAATAGTGCCTTATTGTAATGAGATCCACCTATGCTGCATAGCCGTCTATTTTGTTGTTTCTTTCGTGTTCGTGTGTTTGTTCCTGTTATCATTTCCTTTTCGTTTTGTACCCGTGACCGTGTATTCATGACTTGTTTCTTTCTCAGCATGCGAAATATGGATAAGTAATAAGGAGTATTGCACTCACTGTTAATATGTTTCCTTTTCTGCAGTTGAACGGTTAATAGTGCTTTATTGTAAGGAGATCCACCAATGCTGACACCTATGCTGTCTAGTGTGAAGGTGTTGATGTTCACTTTAGAATATGTGGCCTTGGGTGTCACTTCTTATGGATGTGTGTGTGTGTGTGTGTGTGTGTGGGGGGGGTGTTGAAGATTGTTGTCGCCCGAGCGTCTTCTTTCTTTTTGTGTTCCTGTGTCTTGTTGAATCCCCCTCTTTGTGTGTGTCCCGTCCCTTGCTTGTAGGCGGACTCTTCTTGCGCCTGTGCAGTACGTCTTTTTGCAGCTACGGCCCATTGCCGGATGTGCCTGCGTCCATCATCCGGTTTAGCATTCTCGGTTAGTAATATAGATTATTAAACTTATGAAAAAAGATGGTATACAGTAAAAAAAGATATGTTCATAAGAGGTCATTTTAACATTGAAAAATGCATACAATATGTTGCCTACATGTTTGAATGATGGTAATGAATGTTAAATGCTTGTGTTTTCCTACAAAAACCTTGCTCATTTGGGCTACCGCAACCATATGATGGTTAGATTTTGTGGATTCACAAAAGCATATTCAACAAAATACTTGTAATTTAAGAATAGCAGAATTTATGGATGAGGAAAACACCTGGAAAATGCAGAATGGGAAAACAAAAAAAAAAATTACACTGTTAATAACAGATGGTGTTACTTCAGGGACATTCTGGTCATGAGTGAAATAAATACATTCCAGACACAAGTACATATAATACAAATACAAACAAAATGGCCTAAATGGATAAATAAAAGAATTTGTGAAAACATTTAAGGCTAAAAGTGTCAGTTTTATAAGAAAAATGTTGAACATTCAGAATGCTGAAAACATTGGATTTTTAAAAAATATGATAGGGTAAGTGTCAGATTAATTTAAAAAAATCAAGATGATAAACAACAAAGAAGCATCTCTTATTAGTCCAGTAAAAAAGCAATAATTTTTTTTTTTTAAACCTCAAAGGTGCACAATGACAAATCTTTGAACATTAGCAGGAAATAGCAACTGGACTAAAAATATTAAAAAAAATTTTTTAACAAAAGATGAAAGAAGGGGAGTGCCTCATACAAATTAAAACAAATATGGATATTTATAGATTTAAAAATATTGCTTTGGGCACTAAGTATTTTTAAGTTTAATCATACCCCAATGTTGATTAGTAATGCTGAAAGAAATGGAAGGTTTAAGTGTATGCATGTATACATGCATATACACACTATTTTATGAGTGTTCTGAACATGCAAGTAAGTCATTATACTATGTCCATGTAACTGTAAACTTGTACTTGAAACTTTACTAAATTTGGTGTTTTTCTGGACCCATCTTGTCACAGTAACACTAACTGAATCTTTGCCAGTGTCATATGAAGCATTGAATTTATTGTTTACTTATCTGATGTTGCCATAAAATAGGTATTCATATTTCCTGAAGGCAATTTTGGTTTAGATCAAGTCAAGTCAAATTGGGGAGCATGCAGTGGTACAGTACGTTGCCGCACCCACTACACGACGAAACAAATCGGGATCCCGGTTTACAACCCCCCAGGCAGACACGTGGTCCAGTCCCACTCTCCGGAAATGACCCTCTGTCTGTCGCAGCCAGGTGTTACGTGGGCTACCCCTTGGCCTGGTCCAGCCACTTGGGTCCCCAACAATGAGGGTCTTACGAGCCGGATTACCTTCGGGGAAACGTGCCACATGGCCGTAGTGCCGTAAATGACGCTCCCTCACAATGCAGGTAATGTGCCTCATTTGGGACTCCATGAGCAACCGCTCATTCGACACAAAGTCAAACCAACGGTACCCAAGGATTCTCAGAAGAGACACAGTACCAAAGAGTCCAGTCTTCGTCTCAGGTCACTGGATAGCGTCCATGTCTTGCAACCATATAGCAAGACAAGAAACACCAGGACTCTAAAGACTTGGACCTTCATCCTTTTGCATAGATATTGGGAGCACCACACATCCCTTTCCAGCAACCTTATGACCCCCCATGTTCTCCCAATCCATCTACTAACTTCATAGGAAGAGTCACCAGAGACGTGAATGTCACTGCCAAGGTAAATAAACCTCTCAACAAGGTCAACACTCTCTCTGCAAACAGACACACTGCTGATGGTTGTGCCCAAGAGGTCATTAAATGCATGGATCTTGGGTTTATCCAGGACGCTCGCAAACCCAGACACTCAGACTCCCCACTCAGTCTCTCGAGCTCCCCGATCAGAGCCTCCATTGACTCGGCGAAGATCACAGCATCATCAGCAAAGTCAAGATCCTTGAATCTTTCTTCACCAACAGATGCCCCACAGCCGCTGGACCCCACGACCTTGCCCAACACCCAGTCCATATAAGCATTGAAGAGAGTAGGACCAAGAACACACCCTTGACGAACCCCAGAATCAACTGGGAAAAACACAGAGGTCCTGCCTCCACACTGCACAGCACTCACAGTACCAGTGTACAGGTCGGTCATGATATCCAGCAACCTCGAGGGGATCCCGCGAATCCTCAGGATGTCCCACAGGGCAGCTCGATCAACCGAATCGAACGCTTTTCGAAAATCGACAAAGGCTGCAAAGGGTAAAATGAGCAATTCTGCCAGTAAAGAGTTGGAGGAGAGTAGAGATAGAAAAGGAAAGGAAAGAAACCAAACTCTGATTGATTTATCATGTGATAAAAACCTGTAGAAGGTATTTTGTTTGAGTAAAACTTAATTCCTTGAACCTGTGACTGTGTAGTTTAGTTGTGTCAGGGTGTTTATGGTGCAGGTGTGCCCCCTACAGGTCACAATATATATGTGTGTGTGTTTTATTTGGTAACATTTGTGCAGCTGTGTTCATCATTGTGTTGCATGGCGTCTTTTATTTGTACTATATCAATTTTCTGCTCGAAATACTAAGTAGACTTTTATTTTTTATTTTTTTCAATTTCATAAAAAAGAACAGTACAGCAAAGTGGTAAAAATATTATATCTTTACAGAAATGCTTTACAATCTCAGCCTCTTAAACTCAAGATAAGTGTACTTTAATTTGAGTCCAGAACCATCCAAATGTTCAGCACTGGTTTGTGCAGTGTGTAGACTTCTACATTCTGAGATTTGCTTTCAGAGAACTCTTTGTAAGCCGTCTGCAGTTTGTCATGCCTAGTTTTGTTTTAAAAAGCTTCAGAGTGATAGTGTTTCATTTTCATTTTATGAGAATTGAGAAGTTATAGTTTCCATTTTCTTTTATGCTGTTTTCGCTTTCACTATTACTAGTAACATACATGATCTACTTAATCTGAATATGAGCTAGTATAACTACTGTTCTCTTTATTTATTTTATTATGTTCACAATCTGGGCATAAGCTACTGTACTTATAAAATGTCACAAATTTATAAATTGATTTTCTATCATTTTGTGTATTACATTTACTTTAAAGAGATTTATCATTTTTAATGTTTAAACTTTCCCTAAAATTTCATATACTGTATACAAATACATAAAAATAGACTGTGGAATTTGCTTTTTTCAGTTTTAAGTAATTTTCTTCTTGTTCATTATAACAACTATATAGATTATTTAAGAATTGTGGCTTATTATTACAGAAAGTCTTGACTTTTCAAAATCAATCTTTAAATTATTTTTTTTCTATAATTTTATACATTATATTTTTCAGGTGTTTCTATTTTTCTAAAGTGGCAAAGCATATAAACTTTTATTGATGTAGATGTATCATTTGTATTGATTTGTTGTCATTTAGGTTACTAGGGACATTCTGCTAGTCTTGCTTTATTGGATTAACAGAAAAATATTATGGCATATTCCCAAATTACAATGTTTCTGTTCATCTGCTACAGGATAGAACTTCCATTTTCAAGTTTCATTATTTACTATTGTGTTGAATACCACACTTTCTTTACATTCAGTCGTTCATTAGTGTGTGTGTGTGTGTGTGTGTGTGTGTGTGTGTGTACATATATATATATATATATATATATATATATATATATATAATATGCATACATACAGTAGGTTAATAAATGAATTTGAATTTCCTGTAATATTTTTCTTTGATAATGCATCTTTAGTTTCATACTGTTACATATAAATCAGGACCTCTAGGACAATAAATTTTTGCTAAAAAAATCCTGAAAATCAAGCATGGTGGGGGGAGCATCATGATTTTGGGATGCTTCTCTAGGGCAGGCAATGGGTCCCTTGTCCATATTGAAGGAAGAATGGATGGTAAGAAGTACATTCAGATTTTGGAAGAAAACCTTCAAATGTCAACCATGAAATTGGGACTTGGACGATGCTACCACTTTCAGCTGGATGACCCGAAAAATTGCCTCAATCCAGATGTGCTAAGCTTGTAGATGGCTATCTAAAGCGAATACAAGCAGTTATTGTCGCAAAGGGTGCTGCTACCAAGTATTTACTGTGTGTTATGTGAAGGGGTCAATTACTTTTTCAACAGCATTTTTCACAACATGACTGTCAATTTGCATTTGTTTAGTTCACCAAGCTCTAAGTGTTTCAGAAGATGTACACAGAGAAATAAAAGTTCACTGTGATACTCTGCATTTGTGATTTTTATAGGGTGTAATGATGTAAGATGGAAATACGGTGGCTTTCCAGAGGGGGTTGAATACTTTTTCAACCCACTGTACTAGCATGAAAATTAGATGTGTGCTCAGCAGCATCTTAAACCTTAAAGGAGCCCTCCCCTTCCTTTTTCCTCATCAGAAAATACAAGACATTCTGTGAAACAGACATTACTATTTACAGCTTCAAACAATGGAACCAGTCATTCCCACACCACCGCTTTGTGGCATGGCTAATGTGTGCCCGAAGATTAATACTCCCTCCCTGTAATGATCTATTTTTACCTATTGTCATTTTGTGGCCATTTGTTGTATTTTATTTGTGCTGTTTGTTCCATGTGTGTCTTTTGCTCTTTAATGCATGGTGGCACAGTGGTTAGCACTGCTGCCTCACAGCTCAGATCACATTTAGCCGCCACACTCAGTCGAGCAGAGTTGGCAGTTTTTATCCTAGCCCTCAGGAACACTTAAAAGACCATTGCACCATTATAATCCACTCAAACTTAGTTTAGTTCCTCCTTCACTACTGACTTCAGTGCATTTCACGGAAAAGTTCACAAATGTTTCCATGATGTCGCCATACTTGAGATAAAGGAAATTCAGTTTGGTTCGCATATCTCTTGTAATAATACACAAAATTGTTTGAAAGTACCATTTCATCGCACCTACATGCAACTACAGATTATGTAGTTTTTGGAGCATAATAATTTTAGATGTATAGTTTTTTTGTTATGAATATGGTGTTTTAAGAGATCATTTTAACAGTGATGGCATATGAGTAACTAATAACTTAAGTTTATGGAACTGTTTGTAATGTTGTCAATTTTTTTTCAATATGCACAATTAAAATGTTTTAAAATGTATATGAATATATTGTGAACGTGGCCCCAAGAGGACGTGGCTGAACCTCCAAAACACCCTGTTAAACAGTGATGCAATAGGAAACAAAAACACAGCTTTTCATCTCCACCTTTGAACATTTAAAAGACTGCACAGTGGGCAGTCCTAGTGTCTCAAAGCCTTGTCTCTCTTCCCCCAGACGTCCTCTGCTTTATTCTTTATGCTTTATTATGCTGTATTCGAGTAAAGTTTCTGTCTTTTGAAAACCCTGAATGACCCTGTGCAACTTTGTGACCTAAGTGTGAATATATACTTTTTTCCATTATGTTTTTTATCTCATGTACTTGATGATAATGATAGTCAAGAAAAATTTTTAATTTTATGGTTTCATGTGAAAGTTTGACATAATAGAAGCCAATAGTGAATAATGCTATACGATGGCAAAGGATGTGAAAAATGTCCATTGGAAAAAATACTCTGTGTCACATGATTTACATGTCAGTTATCCAATTCCTCAAATGCTCAAAATGTGCAAAACACATGCTTTTTTGCTAAAATATTGTTATTTAGTTACTTCTGGAATAATCTGTGCACATCAAAAATGCAAAAATAAAGCCTCATGGGAGTCGCTTTTTTAATTGAAGACCCTCCTTTTTCCAATGTTCTTTGATCTAGTCTTGCCTTCAATTAAAAAATATTCTTTTTCAAACATAAAAAATGAGGCAGTTTCTGGCTGTTTATGTAGCATGGCTGTGTTTCTAGACTTTTTCTAAGCGTGTTTACATATAATGCAAAAATCACCTACTGTCTGTTTGCTTGAAACAAATTTGCTATCATTGGATCCATTTTGAATTCCGGTTGAAAAGCATTGATTAAACTCTTCTACAATGTTGTACTTTAAAAAGACTTCAGACTTCAGTTACATATTATTTATTATTTCAAATTTACCTTAAGAGTGGTTACTTCAACTTGTGTAATTTGTATATTTTCTTCTTTTACTCATTCAACAGCTGCTCCTGACAGCATGATGAATGCATCTTAGCTTATCTAGTAATGAATGGACGAAGAAATGTGGCTGATTAACATGTTATGCAAATAGTGAATTTTCACTTCCTCAGTATTTTGTACTGTTACAACTGGCCATGCACAATTCACAGGCAGCAACGAAAGATAGTACAAAAATGCAATGTTTATATCGCTTTAGTTGGAATCTACGGTCTGTGAATGCTTTTTGAAATACCACAAGCCTATTTGGACTCTATTGTTAGCTACTGGTTGTAAAGAGTGTTTTAATTACTCTAATAGTACATGTAATTACATTCTATTAACACTGTTACTTTTGAATATGACTCTCTGTTGCAAAAATATTTAATAAGCAAAAATATGATGGCTAATTCTTTGATGAAGTAAATAAAAATAATTTAAAATGCACCAACATTTAAGACAGTTATGTATGTATATTCCCAAACGCACCAGAATGTTATGTTGTGTATATTTTTATTCTTCTTTTAGTTCACTCACTAAGCTGATACATGTCCATTTCATTTTCTTATTTGGTGCCACCACAGGTTTTACAGAATACTGGTGCTTAGAGAGCCAGGACCTACTTGAGAACTTAAATTCTTTTTTTGATAAAGGATTTTGTTTAACTTTAATTATTTTTATGTCCCCACCAGATAATAGATGAATAGATGCAGATACTGGGAAGCTTGTGAACCGTGTAAGGCATCCATTCTGTTGTTTTGTGCTTTGGTTTTAGGTGTTGGTGCTCTTGTAGGAAGTGGAAGAGAACACCTAAGTATGTAAGCCTATAGCATCTTTGACTGGTTAAAAATGTTTCCAGCTAGTTCCATGTAAGGGAAATAGTCAGTTGCCTTTGAAGGGGTTTAGTACAAGATTAAATCAGTAACAATTAATAAACAAAATTTCATAGGGCACTACAATTTGATAATATAGTGAATTCAAGAGTCCTGTATAATCAGATGCCGTCAACTTCTTGATAACTTTCTTTAGTAGTGTTTGATTAACCTTTGAATACTACATGTAGGATTCTGATTAAATTTTCAAAGATTCATGAGTCATTGGGTATAGATGGTTACAGGAAATAGTGTGTAAAAGGAGGAATTTTTTGAAAGGACCATGCCAGATTATTAGAGATCTATAACCTAAGTAATCTGATGCAGCTAACATTTTCCACTTATCTTTCATTGATGGTTGTAACTGTCTCTTTCCGCTAAAGTGCATTCTAAATTGATTTATATTTGATCAGAACCAGGATGACTTGTCTGTTTACTGTGATGTATTTTTAATTTTGCTTAGCAAATCTAATGTGATTGATACCATATTTTGCTACACGGTCTAGGGAGAAAAACTTAAAAGATGTTCATTTGTTCAGAATCAGAGTAGATAATGCTAAGTTGCATATGTTTATTGCTTGCAATCTTCTGATGTATAAGAAGTTAAGTTGTTTTTCCAAACACCTCATCGTCACAGAAGTGTGTGCCATTAGTATGAATTTGGGCATGTTACATTGGCTTGCTTAAGCAACAGCACTGTAATGGTTTTCTTAAAGTATTCAGTTACAGGAAATATTTTCACTTTACTTTCTCCATGTAATAATACTACTATTACAACAACAAACAGAAAAAGTTTGAAAATATGTTTAATATAGTATAGAAGGGTTTTGAGAATACATGACAATATACTGTATTATCTATCCTATCCTAGTGCTGGGCGGTATGACCAAAATTCAATATCATGGTATTTTTCATAATTATACCGGTTTCATTGTATTGGACGGTATTTTTTACCCATGCATGAGTGGATGTTAACCACTGCAATTACTGGCTAAGAATAACCTTTTCCACTGTCACGAGAATTGTACATTGTACAAAAAAACATTTTAATGTGCACACAAGTATTAATACAGGTTTGCGTGGCCCCATAAAGTGATAGTTTTCAAGGGGGTGGCACTAATGAAGAGAAGGAATCACATTGCATGACAGATGCAGTCAAAATCTAGAGCCTTTTTATTGAACAAAGTTTGCAAACAACTTAAACTAAAATTTTGACAACATATTTTCAACCATCCAAAGAGGCATTTAGACTTAGTAAAATATCTAGAGGTGCTTGTCAAAAGTTGTATTGCACTGAGCATGTCTTAGAAAAGGAGTAAATAGTGAATATTTTTTGTAAACCAACTACACTTTGTTAATGTTAACAATCTCTGCCCACTGACACATTAAAGTGACTTTTTAAACAACTTTACCATCATTAAACTGCATAATATTTAAACTAATAAATAATAACAATACAATAAATAATAGTGCAACTTCCAGTAATAATACTGTTACTTCCAAGACTTCAAAGCCCAGGTGCATTACACAGTATTCACCAAATTAAAATAAAATAAAACAAGTGCAACTTGGTGATGACATCTTTACCAACTGAACCATCATTAAGGCAAACTGCATTAATATGGACCTTGCTTCAGGCTAAGCTATATACATAAATAAAACTGCAACTTGCATTTATAATGCTATTTACGGTATAGCCCTACGGAAGCGTATTAGGGCCACGGTGAAGAAAAAAAAAATACGGACACAGTGAAGAAGAAAAAAAAAACTGTGTCGACATTAAAGTCGAGAATTTTGTCATTAAAGTAGAATGTCGTAAACTAAACTTCATCCTAAAATCAATGTTTAATTTACTAGATTTTCTCAAACCCCGTCATAAGTTAATGTAGCCCCAACCCAGTTATTAATCGCTACTCGCTTCTTAAACTGACTTCCTCTGCACTAAGAGGAGGCGCCAGCAGCGATTGCCGCACAGAATACATTCACTTCATGATATTCCTGCTCTCTGAAAATGTAGAATGCTAGGATAAATTTTCAAGAAGAAGTGCATTAAAGCAGGTATTAAACATGCACAGTAGTGCTGCTCCCTCGCAGTAAGGGGTCCCAGGTGTACGTTTAGTGTAGAGAACTTTATGGCAGGTGTGACGAGACTCCAAAAAACTGGATGTATGAACGGGTATCGCACAGGTTTAACTTAAATATTGTGTAAATATTGGGTTTGTGATCTGATGGTCAGAGGCACGAACGCAGAATTCAATGGATGTTCTTCTGATTGGGCTTTCTTTATTGCATGCGTGCTGTCTCTGTCTGATGTACCAAACCCGCAGTTCCTATCTTTCCTTTTTCTTTCTCCACATAACCAATCACCACACGATAAACGTCTTTGTGAAATCTAGCCTAGTTATAAACTTAGACCACGGAGTGTTCAGAACTTTAAAAAAAATATTCGTTATACATGTTTAATTATGCCATCCATTCAGGGTTACGCCCATCCCAGCAAGCATTGTGTGCGAGGCAGGAGCAAATCCTGAACGTGGTGCCAGCACATCGCAGGGTGAATACGAGCAATACATACACTAGCAGGGTCAATATAGCCTAACAAAACACAACATCCTACATGACTTGGAAAAAAAACTGAAGCACGCTGAGGTAAACCCACCAGACAATTATGCGTAGTGGTGGTTTAGTGATCCTCATAGGATAACGTCTGACAGTCTCTGTTACCAGAGTATGCTCCGTGTTTCGTGAATCAGTGGACTTGGGTGTTTTCGGTGGTATATCTATCTCTGGAACTTGATCATTCTTGTCATGGTGAGATGTACTAGGGTGATGTGTGGTACTACTATCACTCTGGGGTAGTAACACCGGGGGGTCCACAGGAAGGTTCACTGCAGCCTGCTGAAGCTCTGGATCGGGTCGTGTCAGCATCTGGTCCACATGGCGTTTCCATACCCCTTGTTGTCCCACATTTATCTTGTATGACACTTGTCCAGTCTTTTCCATGACAACACCTTGGGTCCACTTCTCCTCCCCCTTCCTATAATCACGCACGAGGACAGGCTCTCCTATATCAAACTGTCTGTCCTTGGAGTGTGGTTGGTGGCGCTCTTGTTGAGCATCTTGTGACCTGTGCACTACACCAGCAACACTGGGTTTCAGGAAATCCAGCCGTGATTGCAGCTTGCATCCGAGGAACAACATAGCTGGTGTCTCCTTTGTTGTTGCATGAAGGGTACTGCGGTATGTTAAAAGAAATGTATCCAGGCGTTGTTGCACAAGTGCTGTGCCTCTAGAAGATTTTAAGGAATGTTAGAATGTCTGCACGAAATGCTTGGCCAAGCCATTGGTGGCAGGATGGTACGGTGCTGAGCGGATGTGTTTTACTCCGTTGGACTTCAAGAATGTACTAAACTCTTCAGAACAGAACTGAGGTCCGTTGTTGCTCACAAAGATGTGTGGAATGCCATATCGACTAAAAAGGCTTCTGAGCACTTGAATGGTCTTACTGGCTGTGGTGTTGTCCATAATATGCACCTCAGACCACTTGGAATGTGCATCTATCACGATCAAGTACATATTTCCTTCAGTTGGACCCACAAAGTCCACATGTATCGTTTCCCAGGGACTAGTGGGCCACATCCATAGGTGTAAAGGTGCTAGCCCAGGCTCTTTTTGCATACTCTGACAAGAGTGGCAGGATTTAGCTTGGAGCTCAATTTGAGAGTCAATGCCAGGCCACCATACATAACTGCGTGCCAAACTTTTCATTCTTGTGCTTAGCATCTCAATAAAAAGAAAAACTTTAGTCGCTGCTGTCGGAAGACACTGAGCCTGATGAGGTCTCAACTTCACTTCCGACACTAGTCCTTCATGTGCTAGTGGATGGCATTGGAGAATGAGAAAGACTCGCTGGCTTCAAATAATCCATCAGCGACGTTTGCTTTGTGCACCACTTGAGACTGTTAAGGGTCTTGAAGTATAGAAGCTTAGCAGAGGCAAGTTGGCTTTTTAAACTTGATGCTGGCAGCCTCCATCTCTAGCCAGGTGGTCACGGCCAACAGTGGCTGATGATGTTTCGTCACATTGTTCACGTAACACCTTTATTTTCTCACTAACCCTCATAACTGATCATGCACACTTGGGCTTGGAGGCTGAAGTACTTGCATTATGCTTTGAGACGTAAGTGCAACACAAAACTTAATTTAAATTTTTTTTTTTTATTATAAATTAAAACAATGAAAATATGCAACAGATTCAAGGGGAGCTCTTTATTGTATAACGGTAGGCTAAAGAAGACTGGTGAAGCTCCCAGTTGGATACTAGTTGCTCACCAAACTTGTGCATGTAATGGCTGCCATTTATTTCTTTACTGCAAATACCTGTCAAGCACGCAAATGTGTGTGCTTGCCAATGGAAAAGTAAAAATGAAGCTACAAATAAAATTGCATGAAAGCTTGAAGTCGTAAAAGTTATCAATGCAAATGTTGAAGATCAAATGGCATTTGCTTAATAAATTGATATTTTTATTGGTCCTGATACCAAGAGAATTGAACCCTTGAACCACATTTTCATTATAATATAATTAAACTTTGAAAACTGCAGTGGAGCCAAGATCCTGTCTGGTTTGTACAGTGAATAATGAATGTAGAGAATAGTGGAAACAAAGTTTGCATGAGTATTAATTTATGGTATTATAAAGATGCAGTTTACAACAAAGTAATCAAAACCCTTTCTAATATTTAATGATATGAAATTCTAGTTATGCTTTTACATTCCTTTAAAGATTTATTTTCACATCTCCATACAAAATGATTGTTAAGAGCAATTAATTCTTCAATTGTTGTTTGGTATTGTAGCACAGATTACAAAAGTAGATACCTATCTAAAATACTGCTACATAACTTGAATTATTGAATTGCCACTAACATGTAGTTATGCTTTTATTTATAAAAATATCAAATCTATCTGTTCTGCTTTACTTCTGCTTGAAAATGTTTTATTAAGTTTCCATAAGTGTTTCTGATAGTGCATGTTGTGGCCAACTCTACATGTAGGTTATAGGATCCCTTCCAAAGAAGATTAAAAAAAATGATATATAACAAGACTCCGTATTAAACAATGAATGGAAGTGATTGTATAGTTTAAATTTAAAGTTCTTATGCCATTTAAACCAATTTGCATTGCCTACCTTTATTGTAACAAAGTATATTGACTGGCTTACAGTACTTGGTAAAACTATACAGTACAGAAAAGGTAAAAATAATGTGGACAAAAACATAAAAGTCAAATACAGAAAGCATACATAAACCAAGCAAGATTGTGCGTATACGTACTGTTGAGGTGACTTTTGGTTAAATTCTAACCATTCTAGCCAGCTCCAAAAGAGTCTTAATACCATCTAGCAAAATAAAAGAAAAGTAGACTCTTTGAGAAGAAACATTAAAGTATACTACTGTATACAAAGGAAAGCCTCGGGTTATGAACAAGTTCCTTTTCTGCTGGCATTCGTAACCTGATTTTGTTCGTAAGTCATAAATTGTATTGAAGATGTCCATTAGTGGTAACAGTCAAACTGCATATTGTTTTGTTATTTATGTTACAAAAAACTATTTCAGACTTGTTTATAAAATGACAGTGGAGAAATACTATTGTGCTTTAAACCTAAAAATATAATTTAAAATAAGCCACGAGTACATGTATAATATATGGTGACCACTTGCTTAAACAACCTACAGTTGGAAGTAGAGTGATGGCATGAAAACCCACCACAAACTGACAAATGATCTCTCAGCAGAGATGTACTGTCTTTGCTAAAGAATCACTAGTAGTGCTACATCCCCTTTCCAGCAGCTATATTCCCTCAGCTAGAACAACTGCATGGTGTTGGGCTGCTGAGAATAACAAGCAGCAGAGCAAACTTCTTACCTGTGACTAAGTTTAAGTTTACTCTGTGGCTGCCAGTTGAATTCAGCGACATGTGCACAAAAACACAAAATTATTGAAAATAGTGTCAATATCTTCAATGTGCAGTACGAACAGCTGCTATGTATTCTTTCATGTCAACACTAGGCGGTTTTATTTGTAAGTTAGAAATAAGAAATTTAAGTCAATTGATGAATTCAGATGAAAATCAAAATTTTGGAGTTTATATCCTCATTCATAAATTGATAAATTGCCATAACCTAAGATTCTCATAATCTGAAGCCTGTCTATATATATATGTTTGTGTGTATTTACTAAATAAATCATATATACTGTATGTATATTATCATTATTATTATTTATTGCTTTCCCCATGGATCTTTAGACTTATAATTTCAGCAACATAAGTAGAGGTACTATTGGTAAACTGGTCCAAATGGAGGGAGAATGATCCCATCATTCTCATCATGGTTCTGAAAAGCTAAGAGAGTCTTGCTAGGGTACAGGAATATTTGGCCCACCTCTATCCTCTACACCCTGAGAGTGAACCAGTGAGTATTTTAAGGCAAGGTAACCCATGTTGCCCAGTCAAATTTAGCCTAATGAAGCTGGGTCATTCGTGTGGGCTCATTACCCAAAAGGTACATGTGAGGAATTATGGAGAAACCTAAAAGTGAATATATTGGAAGTAATTTCCTAATTTTACTATGTGAATCGGAGTGCTGAATTGATTTTGGAGTTTGTTTTTGATTAATGCTAGGCATGAAAACAATTGGTATCCTTCATTTCCCATGTACCTGAGCATGTTAGACCAAATCTCAAAATCTGATTTGTTGTGTACTTTGATTTCTGAGATGTCAAGTTAGTGATAAGTTGGGAGAGACAGCTGATGTGTTATTGGACAATGCACTTCTAGTTAATAAATTATAAGTAATTTAGGAGGTTGTTAAAGAATGGAATGTTTATTCATCCCAATTCCTAGTGTTACAGTATGTCAATTTCTACTACCGCCAGGAAAGAACTAGAATAAATATCATGTAGTTTTTATTTTTTATGGTCTTATTGTACTTTTTTCCTTTTTTGCTCTTTTTTATGCTGTACAAAGTGTACACCGCTTCCAGAAGATTTTGATATTCCTTGTTATGGACTGGTGTTTCTCAGTTGTGCTGGTTACGATCCTTAGATCAGACCGTAATAAATGCTTACCACCTAAAAAATAAAATTCTACAGGTTGAAGCTCATTGAAAGTGTGTGGTGTTCAAGATATTATTGTAAGAAAGTATGTTTATTTTGTTGTAATATGTACTTTGAAGGTAGCATGTTTTATATATTACCATATTTAAATTAAAGTGAGTTTTTCATTATTATGATTCACTGCTTTTAATGAAAATTCAGAATTTGTATTTACCAAAGAAATATGAACTCAGGCATGGGATTTGGTATAGCATATGAATTTAAATTAAAAAAGTTTTATTAAGAAGCAGTTTATAGTGTGCAAACAAGCAAGTTAGTACTGAAATGCCTTTTTTTCTTCTAGGATCTATAAGCAATCATTCCATAAAAGCACTTGAACCTGTTTTTCCAAATTCAAATACAATTCCAAATGCTAAAATTCCATTTTTGTGTTTAGGCGATATGACACACACTTTTTATTACAGTTGATTTTAATTGCTTTTTGTATGATCCCAGCAGCCAATTATTAGTACATTGCACTTCTCCCAAAATGTTCAGAGGTTAGCATGAATGCAGTGAAGTGGGAAGGTAAATCTTCTTATGTTAGGGCTGATAAAGCAAGCATATTAAAAACATGGTGTGATATTAGAAGTGTCTGACTTTTGAACACAGCCAATAAAACATTTAATAAGGCAGTGTGAAACTGTGATGAATTCTGTTTTACAGTCTAAGTAACCATGGTGCTGCCAGTTGCAGAGCTGAGATGGGAATGGATATCTCAAATTGCTGTCTACAAAGCCTAGACAAGGTTAATGATAAACTTATGATTGAAGTACAGACTATGATTCTGGGAGACTTATAGTTAAAATAGTTATCATACATATGCATAAAGATGGGAAAAATGCTTGACTGTTATTCTAAAGATTAAAATTACCCTGTATTTATATTAAATGCTCCTGCAGTGGAATTAAGCTGTCCTGTATTGGTTTGTTAAATTGCATATCTTTGTGTTAGCTGGAGCAATTTAAGGCTTTTACTGCTTCTCTCAGCCATGGGTTACATATATTTTTGTATGTTCCAGATTCATTTTTAGAATGTTTAGTTCAGGGTTTTTCTGGCTTTGTCTACTGAGAACTGGAGTGTGCCAGTAGTGTTCTCAACCAGTTCGCTCTCTCTGTTCAAAAATATACTTTTTTTTTTTATTTAAATACTTGAGTTTATTGAAAGGTTTGAAGGAAAATTAATAAAATATATACACTACTTGTCAAAACATTTAGAACACTCACATTTTTCCAGTTTTTAATGAAATGTAAGCAGTTCAGATCCAGTGAATAACCTGAATAGAAGCTAAGGCAAGTGGCAAACTGTTAGAAGTTAAAAAAAAAACAAAAAACGGAAATATAATGTCATTTTCAGAGGTCTACAAAAAGGCCTTTTTCAGAGAGCAAATAATAAGTGAACAACTTAGAGCCTTTCTGAAGCAATGACAGTTAATCAAGCCTTGAAAGTTGACAGTTTCTACAGGTGTCCCAACTGTTGTTGATTACTTGTAAACCCTTTGTATAAAAGCAGTGTTGAAATAGGCTTTGAGAGTGTCCTTATATCGGAGTAAAGGATGCCCGACTGAGCGATGGCCATTTGACAACTATCCAAAGAAGATTTGTTTTGGGATCTGAGTATCTGCCATGCGCAACGCATGTCCTGCCCACCGCAGCTGTGCAGCTTTGATGCCTGCCTTGATGCCAAGCATACCACTTTTATGTAATACCTCTGTATTTGGGACCATGTCTTGCCACTTCACATGAATGATTCTGCAGAGACAGCGTAGATGGAACTGGTCTAGCTTCTTCAGCTTGCGGTGATACAGTGGCCACATTTTACATCTATATAAAAAAGTCGTTAGAACAACAGCTCTATATACTGCCAGTTTCATAGACAGTGTAACTCCCTGTTCATTCCAGAGGCGATTCTGAAGTTTACCAAAAGATGCCCTGGCATTGGCCCGCAGAACTGCTCAGGACACTGCCTAGGTAAATAAACTTGTCTACATATACAAGTGCTGTCCCATCAACAGTCACTGCTTGTTGTTGGAAGTGACTACTGGAAGATGCCTGAACCATGACTTCTGTCTTCTTGAGACTGACAGTGAGACCAAAACATTTGGCTGCACTGGGCAAAGCGATTCCTCAAGCCCTGTAGGTCATCCAGAGAATGAGCCATGAGAGCACAATCATTGGCAAATAGGAGGTCACGTATGATAGCATTATGGACTTTGGACTTGGTCCATAAGCGGCTAAGATTAAAGATGTCACCGTCTGTTCTGAACTGTACTGGAATACCAATGTTACAATCTTTGAAAGCTATATACAGCATAAATCAATAAACACAGCCATCAGATCTTTGTTTTATTTGCAGCACTTCTCCTGAAACTGTCTTGCAGCAAATATCATGTCCATGGTGCTACGCCCAGGATGGAAGCCACACTGACTCTCAGGCAGTATGCCATTTTCGGACATGTGCGTGTATAATCTGTTCATGATCACGCGTGCAAGTATTTTGCCAGGAATAGATAACAGGGCTATGCCTCGATGGTCATCACATACTGAGCAATCCCCTTTACGTTTGAATATGTGAACTATCTGTGCATGCTTGAAATCTTTTGGTACTGTCTCCTGTCCCCAGATCTGCACAAACAGTTGTGTTAGTTTGAATGCTAGCTGTTGGCCCCCATACTTAAACACTTTTTGAACGAGACCGTCTACTGCTGGCACCTTTCCAGACGCCATGCATTTGATGGCATGTAAGACTTTATGCTCAGATGGGGGTATACCAAGGTTGTCAGCTATCTGCCACTGTGGTATTCTAGCTAGCACACTCTCATCAAACGAGGATTCTTGGTTTAATACTGCTTGAAAGTGTTCGGCCCAACGTTCCAAGACCTTGTTCCGATCGCACAGGTACACTGCCAGAGTCGCGTGGTCCATACACGGCTTTCAGGCCATCGTAGAATGTCTTCATGTCATGACAATTTGCTGCCGCTTGAAATTCCATAGCTTTAGCTGCCCACCACCATTCCTTCATTGCATGAAGCTGGGTTTGGGCCTCTTTTCTTGCAGCAGCATATGCCCGTCTTTTGTCAGTGCAATGTTTGTTGTTGATCCAGAGTAGATGTGTGGCATGCATTTTATCTAACAGCACACGGGCTTCAGAATCCTGTTCATCAAACTAGTTTTTGTTGCCCGTTTTAAGGAAACCGACCACGTCTGCAGCACAGCTATACACTGTGTTCTTAAACTGGTCCCAGTCACTACAGCCTTCACCAGTGTAAGCCAACTTGGACGTAAGTTCTAATTGTAGCTTCAGCTGTGTTTCTGGGTTCTTAAGTCAAGCCACATTTAATTTCCTCACTGCTGTTACACGACGCTGTCTGCGCGGTAGGTGGATTGACAAGACGACGGAACAGCGTTCTAGTCTATGGTCTGACCAGCATGATGTACCACGCATGACCTGTGTCAAACGAACTTCTCTGGCATCACGATTCCTTACTAATACATAATCAAGCATGTGCCAGTGTTTCGAGCTAGGGTGCATCTTTGTTTTATGCTTGTTTGCTTGCTGGAAGACTGTTCGTAACCACCGGTTCATGTTTGGCACACAACTCCAGTAACAGGGTGCCGTTTGAGTTCTTGTTACTAACACCATGGCGCCCAAGTACTCTTTTTCCAGGTCTTACAGTCATGGCCTACATGTGCATTGCAGTCTCTAAGCACAAACAGTTTGTTCTTAAATGGGACAGAAGAAATGGTTTTGGTCAGCTTTGTGTAGAATACTTATTTGTCTTCATTAATTACTGTCATTGTTGGTGCATAAACGGAGAGCAATGTGGCTTGCCCCCCTTGAGGCATATCGATTGTCATGGACATCAGGCAAGTTGAGATGGCAACTGGTGAAGCAGACAGCTTCGTAGCTATGGACTGTTTAATAGCTAAACCAACTCCACCCTGTCTAGGTATGCCTTCTGGTTGTCCAATGCAGTAAAAGGTATATCCACCTCCAGCTTCTGTGAACTGTGAGTAACCAGAAATACGTGTTTCGCTGAGTGCAGCAATATCGACATTGTATCAAGATAGCTCTCTGGCAACTATTGATGTCACTATCTGTACTGTCAAGAAGGGTAAGGACATTCCATGTGGCCAAACGAAGCGTTGGCCGCACTTGGTGATTATTCTTACTCTTGCTCAGGTTTCGACTACAAACTGGATATCCAACTGGTCGCGGTCTACCAGTAGGAGAAGATGGAACTAGTATTTGTTTAAGAAATCTTTTCTATCCTCGCCTTCTTCTCAAAGAGAGCAGTGCTATCCCTAAATAGGGCTGCTCTGCCACTCAAGCAGGACACGGACGTTGCAGTAGTTCCAGGTCTACAAAGAGCGGCCATCACACTTGAGCCACCTACATGCAGGTTTGTGACTAGACACTCCCAGTGGTATCCTCCACCTGTGCCTGTCGCCATTCTCTCATTGCCGCAGGACTTGGAAAAGATGCACCACACCACCAATAATATACCTTCACTTGGAGTGGATTATAGTGAGAGATGCTTGTGCAACAAATCCCACTCCCTCTTGGCACCTGAACCAATGTCCACAGATCGCGACGTGTGGTCTAATAAGTGTGCCCGCAGCAGGCTGACCAAAACTGCAGTCGAGTTGACATGCCGAATCGCCCTTCTGACCATGTATTCTGTCAAAGCTGCCTGTATTTACTTCTCCGTTGCCTGTGATAGCCGCCATTTTCAGGGTTCTCTTTGAGCCGCATAATGCCTTAAGTTGTACTTCAACCGATGCCTTCTCCACTGATTCCATAGCCTCAAAGAGCTAACCCCTACTTGACGTTACACCCGCACATCACTGTGAGGTACAGGTCAGGTTTTTGTGGAGGACATTGATATATAATTTATAAATGTCTCTTGATTGCGGTTTATTCAGAATGAAAAAAGAAGAAAATGATCTCTGTTACTTTACGCCATATGAACTCTATGCAATAGAAAAAAATAGGCAAGAATAACTGTCACATGTCAGATGTAGATTGTATAATGCACCAAGATTCTACAAATGTAACAGTGGCAGAATCTGTTGTTTTACCAACATAGAGTTTAGCTTTTAGTGTTTAAGCAGTATTTTTTTTTTGTTTGCACTGGTTTTCACTGAAAAACAGTCAAAAAGGAGAAAATGTGTTTGGGACAAGTAATTTATACAGGAGATATTGTGGATATTAGGCTTGCATCTTGGACTTGAGGCTAGGTCTGCCAACCATCCTCATTTTCCCAAACATATCCTCATTTGTTACGCGCCATGGACCGTCCTGGAGAAATTTATACGATTTTGAAAATGTCCGTAATTTTGGCTCATAAAATTTAGAAAATGCCCTTATCCTTATTGTTGGTAAAATTTGAAAGCTGTACACCAATCAGCATTTGCTCACACTTTTTTTCCCTGGAATCTTCACTTCCATTCTGGTAGTAAACAACACAGATATTGATGAGAATAGAAACAACCTTTCTAATTCTTGGCTTTTGTCTGTCCAACTTGGCTTTTTCACTTTATCATTTGAGTTCAGCTTTATCTTCTTGGTGAGTAGACAGTTTATTATAAATGTTGTTCCTTTCCTTAATTATTTGTAATCCTAATTCACCGTAACTAAGTGAATTTAGATATTATTTTCAATTCTTCTTTC
The DNA here is from genome assembly GCF_900747795.2 of Erpetoichthys calabaricus. Taxonomy (NCBI): domain Eukaryota; kingdom Metazoa; phylum Chordata; class Cladistia; order Polypteriformes; family Polypteridae; genus Erpetoichthys; species Erpetoichthys calabaricus. Next base: position 36,381,649 of record NC_041399.2, read on the forward strand.
AGCAGCATGGTTAAACAAGACATTTCACACATCCAGGTACAGGCCATTGTATTTAAGTGGGAGTAAGTACTGTTTTGTAATATTTTAATGGATGATATTACCACCCACTGTTCCAAAATGGATTTATAATTCTAAATGAATGAGTCAACTATTAAAGTTTCAGTTAATTAAGAAAGTTAAGTTTATTCTGTCATATAAATGCAATATCTTTTTAGTTACCAGTTGATCAAGTAATAAGTCACTTCTTCAAATAATTTAATAATATTTTCATAATTCTTTCATTTACATAAATTCAGGAATACCAATTATACCGAAGAAAAAGTGCCAGTTCACAGACTACTTGAACAGCAAATATCCTTGTTTTACCAGATAATCAGATTTACTGAGAAAAATAGCTTCAGTGGAAAAATATAAAAGAATGTAGATTAATGCAAATAAACTAAATTGAAAATAGTAAAATTATTTTTATTTTACTAGAAGTAAATTTACCATGTGTGTCTTTTTTTTATGACTGTTAAGTTATCCCAATAAGAATGGAAGGAATGAAGTCTGTTAATTTAAGAGGCTTGACATATTCAAAATATTTAATGGTTTATTAGTTTGCCAGTGACTGTGATTGTGGACATTATATCATAATTATCGTAATAAACTGTTACTAAGGGCTTATATAATTAAAAAAAAAAACATAAGACAGTATAAAGGTGTATTATGGCATCATAGGTAGAGGCATCCAAAAAAGGTCCTCATTTCTAGACCTACAGTAAATGTCCTCATTTCCAGAGAAAGAGAGTTGGCAGCCCTACTTGAGGCAGAAAAAGATAGTATACTGCAGTTATTTTGTCAGGTGTGCTTTAGCAGCATACATGCAACTTAATTTTAGCAAACTGCAGCATTTTGCACAACCTTTTGTCCTATAAAGATCATCTAATGAAAGATAGGTCCTGCTGTGATTTTCTTATTTTTGCTTGACTACTAATTAAGGAAAAAAGGAACATCAATGACATTTATTTATATAGTATATTTTCATACAAACAGTGTAGCTCAAAGTGCTTTACAAAACAACAAAGAGACAGTTACATGAAAAGAATAAACCAATAAGATTAGGCAATAATATTAAAGAATAAGTAACAAAGCAAAAAAAAAAAAAAGGTTAAGGTCAGATGACCAGGAGGGCAAGAAAAAACCTTAAGAAAAAAACAGTCTGCCGGGGTTCCAAGGCCAAAAAGACCGCATAGCCCCCACTGGACATCCAACCTAACATAAATGTTCTTAAATCAGTCATCTTTGTTTTCATGCTTCACATGATTCACAGTATTTGATGATGGTGATCTTGTGGACAGCTGAGACACCTGTCTTCATTCAGTCATGCAGGGGGCTGCATGGTGCCTTGATTGGAGGTGGTGGTGGCGCAGATCACCACCACTGAAGAACTAGAAAAGACAACAGAGAATAGTGGAGATCAGTACAGATAATGGATGCCTGAAGAATGTGGTAATTCTATGCCGATATAGTCTATCAGGAATACTAAAATTAAAGTATTCCAGATTTTAGGTGCATAACAGAAAAAGGCCTCCTCACCTCTTCTTTTAAGTTTGGCTCTAGTGAATTATAAGCAGACCTCCATTAGAAGATTTAAGGTTGCAACTTGAAATGTAGGGAGATAAGCATTCCAAAATATAGGACGGAGCAAGATTATTTAAAACGTTTTATAAACTATTAGTAGCATTTTAAAGTCAATTCTGAATGACACTGGTAACCAAGGTAATGTCTCTAAAACTGGTGAAATATGCTCAAATTTTCTTTTTCTAGTTAAGATTCTGGCTTCTGCATTCTGTACTAATTGCAACTGATTTATATCTTTCTTAGGTATTCATATTAGGAGTGCATTACAGTAATCTAGTTCAATTTTTTCAGCATCTTGCAAAGCTATAAGAGGTCTTACTTTTGCTATATTCCGTAAGTGAAAAAATGTAGTCCTAGTAATCTGGTTAATATGTGGTTTAAAGTTTAGGCCAGAGTAATAATTTCCCCTAAATTCTTTACTTCCGCATTGACTTTTAAGTCTAAGGGATCAAGTTTATTACTGATAGCCTCACTATATCCATGTTTGCCAATCACTAAGATTTCTGTATTCTCCTTATTTAGTTTGAGAAAGTTACTACTCATCCAACCGGAAATACTACTAAGACATTGCATCAGAGAACCAAGAGCATCAGGGTCATCAGGTGCTATTGATAAGCTGTGTGTCGTCTGAATAGATTTGGTAGCTCACCTTGTGCTTGGTGATAATCTGACTTAATGGGAGTATGTAAATTGACAAAAAGAAGAGGGTCCAGAATAGATCCTTGTGGTACACCATATACAATATCATGGGTTTCTGAAGTACAATCGCCACAACTTACCTGTTAAGTAAGACTGAAACCAATTTAAGACTGCTGGAGTGGCCCACCTATTTTCTAAGGCAATTTACAAAAATACTGTGGTCTGTGGTGTCAAAGCACTTAAGTCTAAGAGTATAAGAACAGATACATGGTCTTTGTCCGCACTAACCCGCGATCATTACTACTGTACTTTAACCAGTGCAGTTTCTATACTATGATTTGTTATAAAACCTGACTCAAACTTGTCAAGAATAGTAGAATGTTTAATCAAATAATCATTTAGCTGCTTCATAACTGCCTTTTCTAGAACTTAGAAAGGAAGATTAGAAATTGATATAAAGTTGTCAAAAACAGAGGAGTCAAGATTTCTTGAGAAGGGGTTTAACAACTGCAGTCTTAAGACAGTCGGGGAATACCCCAGCATCAAATAATGAGTTCACTATGTCAAGTACACTATCATTTAGCACATCAGAGACTTCTTTGAAAAAGCTTGTTGCTCCTGGGTCAAGGATACAGGTGGATGATTTCAGTTGAGAAATTATTCTGTGTAGATCAGGTAGATCTATTCCAGTGAAAGAATTTAACTTGCTTAAAAGGGATTACTTGAATTCAATCTGATTAACTTTGGGGGGGATAAATTATTTCTAATATCATTTATTTTGTGCTTGAAAATACTGAAAAAGCCTCACAAGTTTCACTAGTAGTTTTTAGGAGGCATTCCATTGAGTGAGCTAAGTTTAGAAGATGAGCAATAGCAGAGAATAAAACTTTTGGATTACCACCATTATCATTTATAATTTTAGAGAAACAGACTGTTTTGTTATATTTAGTTATTTTATACTTCAATATTTCATAGTGGACTATCAGTTAATTTTTCTCCTTTTATGCCCAACTTTCCGGCATGTTCTTTTTAAATCAGCCTCTCTTTGGTATAATAGTGCTGGAGGATGATTTTTATTTCAGGAGCTACTATGTCAGCTACATCTTTCACCTTGGCATAAAATTTTTCCACCTTATTGTTCACACTATTAGCACTATTTTGGTAAGCACTATAATCGGGACTGATTGTTTAGAATATTCGCAAATATTGAAGCTGTAGAAAATAACTGTAAAATATCATTTTTTAACCATACACTGCTCATTATTTGTAGTTATCAGTACTTCTACATTAAATAATATGCAAAAATAGTCCGATATACCAACCTCCACGACCTGCCTCATGTCAACTTTTAATCCTTTTGAAATAACTAAATCCAGTGTGTGTCCTCTCTTATCAGCGGCTGGCTGATGTGCTGCCTGAGATCAAAGGAGTCCCATAATTTCATGAATTCTCTAATGTTCGGGTCACACTGGTATTTAGGAGTTCTACAAATGGTCAATACTAAAATTACGTAGTCAGGAAAGACAGATTATTTTCAATTTATTGTCAGAGAGGACCAGGGCGCCAAATCTGTTTGGGTGCAGTCCATCTCACCTGAAGAAACACGGTCTCTCCCAAAAAAGTTTGCAGTTATCCATGAAGCCAATGTTTTGTCTCTTGCAGAAGCCTCTCAACCAGTTGTTCAGAGCTAGCAGACAAATCTATGATTTATCTGACCTTCTAGCCACAGGCATGGGACCTGAAATAATGATTGTTGCAGCCGGGATCCTTTCCTTCATGGCCTTAATTAGTACAGCGAAACCTGCCTTTAGAACCTATGACTATCAGTATCAAATGTCATTTACACCCGCATATAGTATGATGGTCCTAACAGCCCTGTCCTTGTTCTTCTTGATAGTTGTTGGTGCTCTTCTTGTAATATCTCATCTCATACTAGTGGTCCGGGAAAACAAGAAACAAAAGATTTCTGTTTAGGGCAAGAAATATTGAGGTTGCATACAATTAAATCCCCAATAACAAATGCATCACCAAAGTCTGCTAGGGGGGAAGCCGACAGAGGTGATCTAGTCTTGAGCTCCCAGCTGCGTTGCTGAAATAGCCAGATTCAGTCATCATTTCGTGTAGGAGCAAGATAAAACTCACTTGGCCCAGTGAGCGAGCGGCAAGGTGTGGTGTTGATGTTGCCAAATCAAGATGAATTGCGACAATCTCAGCAGCTGAGGAGGTCTCTTTTACCGGGAGAGCCTTCAGTTCCCCAAGGAACTATCGAAGTGTCTGAGTCTAAAGTTGATTGGCAGAAAAAACTGCTTACTAATTAAGAAAGTGGTTTGGCAGTTCTTTTGCTTTCCCCATGGCTTGGTATCCAGCAAAGTAAGTGCAGCTCAGCATGAATTTAAATTGACTATTTATACGCAGACATTGATTACAATCAAAGAGGTTCCAGGTGTGGACACGCTCCCTTAATAACCCTTAATTTGAACCTGTGTGTGTCAGCTTGTGTGTATATTATCAGCCCCAATATTCACGGGCATGAAAACTTTTCATCAGGCCAATTTGAGTGATTTCAGTTATGGAAGGCCGCACACAATTATGTAATAATAAATTGCCTTGGCTGAGCACACTCCCTAAAAGGAAAGCTTCTGCATGATTACTTATATTTTCCAAACAATATTTGTCAGATTATGCCAGTGTATGTAAATGTATGTGCATGACTGTGTGTGTGTGTGTGTGTGTGTGTGTGTATGTATATATATATATATATATATGGTTGAAATAGTTTTACTGTCAAATATAAGGGGGGACCTTTTTCACTGCTACACCACTAAACACACATGCAACGGAGTACATGCATTAGTGGAGGTATAGAGCGGTGAAAATGGACAGAGAACATTCTGAAACTGAAGCTGTAGCAGACGATAAGTTTGAAATGATGACACAGAAGAACTTTTGCAGAAAAAAGGAGCCGCGTCTGTTGTCTGGAGATTTTGGTTTTAAAAGGTCGGATGTGGACCAAACAACTATTTACTGCAAATGCTGTCGAGCTAAAGTTGTCACTGGAGGCAGCAGCACGAGCAATTTGTTGCACCTCCTTAGCCGTAAGCATGCTTTGGAGTACCATGAATGTATGGAACTAAGGTTGGCACCCTCCATGTTGTCAGGTAAAACTGAAAAAGCTAGAGGATACTCGAGTCAGACGTCACTTGTAGATGCATTTGCTAGAGGTACTGCCTATGACAAATAAAGTAAGTGGTGGATCGAGATAACCAACGCCATTACAATCCATATAGCTAACATGTCAGTGGACAGAGATTGTTAATATTAACAGAAAGTGTAGTTGGTTTACAAAAAATATTTACTCTTTATTCCTTTTCTAAGACATGTTCAATGCTATACAACTTTTGACAAGTACCTCTGAATATTTTACTAAGTCTAAATTCCTCTTTGGATGGTTGAAAATATGCTGTCAAAATTATAGTTTAAGTTATTTGCAAAATTTGTTCAATAAAAAGTGGAATAGGTTGTTCTTAGCCAGTCTACTGCAGTAATTGCAGTGGAAAATGTGGTTAACATCCACTCATGCATGGGGAAAAAAATACCGTTGAATACCGTGAAACTGGTATAATTTTGAAAAATACTGTGATACAGAATTTTGGTCATACCGCCCAGCCCTAATATATGTATATATATAATATATACACACATTATATATACCTCTCGGGGAAACACGTGTCGCGTACTCTTTGCTTTATTTGACAGCACAACTATGCAACATTCTATGATCTGCTTCTCGCAACTGAAAGAGGGCATCGTGGCGGATGTTTGCCGAATGGCAGACCAACCACAAGTGCTACCTGGTAGGTAACCACCCACACAGTTCAGGTTGTATATACACACATATATATATTGTGAGATATGGCTGGCCATTCAGCCCTCCTTGCAGCATGGAGATGCCCCGAATGCCAGCAGGGAGTTATGGACAGTGGACTTTTAATGCACAGCCCTGCTGGATACCATGGGGGCCACCAGGAGTTGCTGCAGGGGGGCCCAGGGACTATTATGTGCCCTATAACCCAGAAGTGCGTCTTAGTCACAGCAACAGAGGGAATGATATACTTCCGGGATGAAAAGAAGAGCTTTTGATCTGACCCGGTAGTGCTAGGAAATCACATGGACTGAGGGCTCAGAAGCACTTCCGGGTCACGGGCTATAAAAGGACTGTGGGAGATCCCAGACGTTGAGCCGAGTTGGGAGGAAGGATGACTGAGCTGCTGGGAGTGGAGGATTATTGTTATTGTGAATTATTGTAATGATTTTTGGTTTATTATTACAGTACTAGTCATTTAGCCCGTTACAATAACGGGCGCTAGAACAGTAGTGCATAAACATTAGTAGGAACAGTCTATATTAAATGGCAAGGGACTTTGACCTCATTCTTTTTGTTGGTCGTATTTTTCTTTTTTTCAGCCTTTCTTTTGTTGATGTTTACTTGCTGAGCTGACCGTTCTTCGTGGGCTGCCGCCGTGTATTGTGTGTCTTTAATTTTCTGTGACAGTAATACTGTCTTGTACGACTCTATTCAATAAGGGCACGCACAAAAAGGCGAGCTTCAAAAGGGCGACCTCAATTGAGCGCGGCGAATAAAGGCGTTTGTAGATAATTTAGTTCAAATGTCTCTGGAATATGTGAAGAGCAACAAAGGTGCAGATCTTTATTTACGCACGCCTTTATTCGCTGCACCCAATTGAGGTTGCCCTTTTGAGGCTCGCATTTTGTGCGCGTCCTTATTGAAGGATGCCTGTGCGCGCCCTTATTGAAGGATACCGTCTTGTATGTCCGCTGGCTTGTACGTCCGTAATATACCTTTAATTTTCTCTGGCAGTAATACAGGCGTGCGCGTCGGTAATATGCCTTTAATCTCCTCTGACAGTAATACTGGCTTGTATGTGACTGTAATATGCTTCACTGTACTGTGTACCTTTAGTTTCCTCTCGCAGTAATACTGGTTTGTATTTACGTAAAACGGCTGTAACTTTCTCGGACAGTAATATCGCGCATCACACCGTGCCCCGCGCATGCGCACTTCATCAGAAGACACCCACACACGGACACCTGGACGCACATAGGGATTTTATATATATAGATTGTGGAGTAGTGGTGCTTTGTGCACATTATTATTATAATAAATAATAATTCTGGACTTTTATCTGGTGTCTGACGTGTAGTCTGAGGGTTCAAGCGGTCAACAGCGCCCCTATCTGTCACAATATATATATAATATAATATATATATATATATATGTGTGTGTGTGTGTGTGTGTGTGTGTGTGTATATATGTGTATGTATATATGTATGTCCATCCATTATCCAACCCGTTATATCCTAACTACAGGGTCACGGAGGTCTGCTGGAGCCAATCCCAGCCAACACAGGGCGCAAGGCAGGAAACAAACCCCGGGCAAGGTGCCAGCCCACTGCAGATATATGTATGTGTGTATACATATATGTGTGTGTGTGTGTGTGTATATATATATATTATTTATTTATTTATTAGGGCTGTAAATCAATTCAAAAATTCATTGTATAATTGTATCTAATCTAATTAATCAGAATTAAGCACATATAACATTAAAGCATACAATTACAAAATTAATACGTAAATCATGAAGTAATTACACACTGAATCACAAAATTTAATGTAGAATTAACACAAAGGAATAAAAAAATTAATGACATAGTTTAAACTTACACAATGACCTTAAAACTGGACTTTTAACTAAATACTACTTGGGCCAGTACAACCTGGATTTAAGTGCCTTCCTAAAAGACAAGTTGAAAAGAAGGCCAATGTATTGCTTCTCAGATTGGCATATAACTAGGGTGTTGTACCATGTTAGTCATTATGAATGTACAGTAATCCCTCTATCGCGGGGGGTTGCATTCCAGAACCTCCCGCGAAAGGCGAAAATCCGCGAAGTAGAAACCATATGTTTATATGGTTATTTTTATACTAGGGGGCTCCGCCCCCTGCTCGCTTCGCTCGCCAACCCCTGGTGTTGGGAATGACAAAGAGCGTGATGTATGAATGAGATATAGAATAGTGTGACGGTGTAGATGATGCAAATAGAAAGCAAACAAAGTGTGTGGCACAGTGTAAAGGTTTATTTGAAAATTTCTTTGTACACGCCGTTTAAGTGTAAAAGGTAATTCCAGCTCAGAACTTGTAAGGTCATTTAAGATGGTTATTGTTGTGATCAGTCAAGTTTGTCAGAGCTTAGAAAGAGTTGTGTCTCTCCAGGAAGTAATGGAATGACTTGGGTATTAATGTTTTCCACATTAATATTTTTTGGACATAATATAGTGCGTTGTGTTAAAAGGGGCATTTGGTCTAATGAGATTGCTGTTCCAAATGTCTCTGTAACTAAGTCGTTGCAGATAAAGGCTTGATGAATTGTAATAATATGTGGCTGAAGTCCATCTGTATTGGTGAGTGTACCATCTCTCAGTTGTAATAAGCAATTGTTATGATCTGATTCTGGACATCGTATCTTTTTTACTAACTGTATCTTTTGAAAGCAATGCCAATTGTCTGCGTATTTTAAGGTGCACTGAACAATAGCTGAGTGCATGGCATCTGGAAGAATAGCTAATCACTGTCTAAAATCTCCTCCTTATAAAAGTACCTTTCCTCCAAATCGAATATTATTATTCATAAACGTTTGTAGAAGTTTATGAATGGTGTTGAGTAAGTGACTTCATGCCATTGAACATTCATCAATAAACAACATTTTTTCAAGACGGATGTCACGTGCAGTGCCACCGTTAATGTTCATAGTGGATACCGATCTGTAGGATCTAATGTAGTTGATAAAGATTTCACTTTCAGGTACATCGTCAGTGTTAAGCTTCTGTAGATATTCAGTATATGAATGTAAAGAAGGCAGTCTAATTTGATCCTTTTGACAACAACGTGTAAATGTATAACTTGTATTGCCAGTTGTTTGTTCAGGGAAGTGAACTGAATGACAATGATTGCAAATGACATTCATTAATTCGAATGAATTTTCCTGGTGTATGTTTTCCTTGTGCCGTTTGAGAGGCGCGTTGTTGCATGTGTAGTATTTGGGACGTGTTGTTTTGGAGCTGTATTCGATTTGCCTGTGCTGTGTGAGAAGCCCGTTGTAGCCTTCGCTGCCATTAACGTATGTCTGAGACGGGAGGTGTTTCGTTTTGAATCCGTGCCTGTTGCGATGCAGCACTTTGATTGATAGTTTGCGTCATGTGGATCTAGGATGTAGATTTGTGCATATTTGCGTTGTTGATTTGTTTCAGGGTGCACTGTTCCAATGCGATGCAGTATTTGTGCATATATGCGAAAGCAGTATGGGCCATTGCCTTTTGGTGGCCTGATATTTACTCCGGTATATGCAAAAGCAAATGAACTATTGTAGGATCTAATGCAGTTCATAAAGTTTTTACTTTTAGGTACATCGTTAGTTAGAAGCTTTAGTTGAGCTTTGCGTTTTTGGAGTCGAGACATTTTTTCTTTTAGAAATATGGATAAGTAATGAGTATTGCACTCACTGTTAATATGGAGCCTTTTCTGCGGTTGAACGGTTAATAGTGCCTTATTGTAATGAGATCCACCTATGCTGCATAGCCGTCTATTTTGTTGTTTCTTTCGTGTTCGTGTGTTTGTTCCTGTTATCATTTCCTTTTCGTTTTGTACCCGTGACCGTGTATTCATGACTTGTTTCTTTCTCAGCATGCGAAATATGGATAAGTAATAAGGAGTATTGCACTCACTGTTAATATGTTTCCTTTTCTGCAGTTGAACGGTTAATAGTGCTTTATTGTAAGGAGATCCACCAATGCTGACACCTATGCTGTCTAGTGTGAAGGTGTTGATGTTCACTTTAGAATATGTGGCCTTGGGTGTCACTTCTTATGGATGTGTGTGTGTGTGTGTGTGTGTGGGGGGGGGGGTGTTGAGGATTGTTGTCGCGCGAGCGTCTTCTTTCTTTTTGTGTTCCTGTGTCTTGTTGAATCCCCCTCTTTGTGTGTGTCCCGTCCCTTGCTTGTAGGCGGACTCTTCTTGCGCCTGCGCAGTACGTCTTTTTGCAGCTACGGCCCATTGCCGGATGTGCCTGCGTCCATCATCCGGTTTAGCATTCTCGGTTAGTAATATAGATTGTCATGCTTGGGTCACAGATTTGCACAGAAACACAGGAGGTTGTAGAGAGGCAGGAGCTTTATTCAAACACTGCAAACATACATTTGTCTCTTTTTCAAAAGTTTAAACGTGCTCCATGACAAGACAGAGATGACAGTTCCGTCTCACAATTAAAAGAATGCAAACATATCTTCCTCTTCAAAGGAGTGCGCGTCAGGAGCAGAGAATGTCAGAGAGAGAAAAAAGCAAACAAAATCAATAGGGCTGTTTGGCTTTTAAGTATGCGAAGCACCGCCAAACAAAGCAGCCTTTCAGCATTTTTTTAGAGGAGCGTCCGTATCCTCTAGCCAGTGTGCGAACAGCCCCTCTGCTCACACCCCCTCCATCAGGAGCAGAGAATGTCAGAGAGAGTGAGAGAGACAGAGAAAAACAAACAATCAAAAATCAATACGTGCCCTTTGAGCTTTTAATTATGCGAAGCACCGTGCGAGAAGTATGTCGCTTGACAAAGCAGCTGCACAGAAGAGAGCAATGTGAAGATAATCTTTCAGCATTTTGTTTCGTCTAGGGGTGCGAACAGCCCCCCTGCTCACACCCCCTCCGTCTGGAGCAGAGAATGTCAGAGCAAGAGAAAGAGAAAAGTAAAAATCAATACGTGCTGTTTGATCTTTTAAGTATGTGAAGCACCCTGCGGGAAGCATATCGCTTGACAAAACAGCCACATGTAAGCCCAGCAAGGAAGAGAGCAATGTGAAGGTAATCTTTCAGCGTTTTTTGAGGAGCGGCCGTATCCTCTAGGGGTGCGAACAGCCCCCGTGCTCACAATATATTTGAGGAGTTTTATTTAATACGTAATACGCGCTCTGGTTGGGTAGCTTCTCAGCCATCTGCCAATAGCGTCCCTTGTATGAAATCAACTGGGCAAACCAACTGAGGAAGCATGTACCAGAAATTAAAAGACCCATTGTCCGCAGAAATCCGCGAACCAGTAAAGAATCCGTGATATATATTTAAATATGCTTACATATAAAATCCGCGATAGAATGAAGCCGCGAAAGTCGAAGCGCGATATAGCGAGGGGTTACTGTAGTGAAAAGTACTAAACAAGGATGTCCTTTGTCACCACTGCTGCTTGCAATCACCATTGAGCCACTGGTAAGTCACTGTCAAAATGCTTAAGAGATGAAGGGGATTATCAGAGAAGGACTTTAAAAGAAAATTTCACTATATGCAGATGATATGGTACTGTATATATCAGATCCACAAAATTCTGTGCCTGCAGTCTTAACAGCACTTACAGAATTTCAAATGATCTCTAGTCTCAGAATTAATCTGAATAAAAGTGTACTCTTTCCAGTGAATTCTCAAGCATATAATATTATATTGGACACCCTACCTTTTATCAGTGCAGATCAGTTTAAATACCTAGGGGTAAATATCACAAGTAAACGCAAATCTCTTTATCAACAAAATTTCACCGTCTGTATGGAAAAAATTAAGCAAGACTTGCATAGATGGTCAACCCTTCATCTCACTCTAGCTGGAAGAATTAACGTTGTTAAGATGAATATTCTTCCTAAGCTTCTTTTTTTATTTCAAAACATTCCAATATACATCAATGAATCATTTTTAAGCAATTAGATTCAACAATAACCTCATTTATTTGGAACTCCAAACATCCACGTATCCAAAGAACGACCCTACAAAGACCTAAGGCAGAAGGTGGCATGGCTCTACCCAACTTTCAGTTTTGTTACTGGGCAGCAAACATACAAGCTATAAAAACCTGGACACAAATAGATGAACATAAATAGGCTTGGTCCGCAATAGAAGTAAAATATACTAATAACCAAATTGTGCTTCACTCACTCAGGACATGGAACCAATGTAGAAAACATTTTAAGATGGAGAATCTTTTATCTGTAAGAGAACCACCTCTTTCAACCCTAGCAAACATATGCAGTTTTTAATATCTGGAAAAGATTGCTTAGAGATCTTTATATAGACAACATCTTTGCATCCTATGAACAATTACATTCCAAATTTAACTTTCCAGCTACATATTTCTTTCACTATCTTCAAATTAGGAACTTTGTTAAACAGAACCTGCCTGATTTTCCTCATCTTGCACCCTCCTCCATGCCGGAAAAAATATTGCTCAATTTCGAGGATTTAAACACCATCTCTGCAACATATAAAATTATTTTACAATCCCTCCCTTTTAAAGATCCAAGAGGACAATGGGAAAAAGATCTCTTAATCAATATATCAGAAAAGGAGTGGAAAATAGCAATACAGAGAATTCACTCGACCTCCATATGCGCAAAGCATATAATTATTCAATTCAAAGTTATATATCGAGCACATCTGTTTCACTTAAAACTGTCCAAAATGTTTCCAGGGCAAGATGCAACCTGCAAACGCTGTAATCAAGCTCTAGCCTCACTGGGTCACATGTTTTGGGCCTGCACCAAATTAACATCATTTTGGACCAAAATTTTTAAGTGCCTCTCAAACAGCCTTCATGTCACAATCCCTCCTAACCCATTAACAGCTGTGTTCGGTGTTCTTCCAGATGGGCTTAAAGTGGAGAAGGACAAACAAACTGTGATTGCATTCACTACACTTTTGGCATGCAGACTTATTTTGCTAAACTGGAAGAATCCTAATTCTCCTCTTTTAAGTCAGTGGGAAACCGATGTTTTATATTATTTGAAATTGGAAAAAATCAAATTCTGAGTTAGAGGATCTGCACAGAACTTTTTCAAAACCTGGCAGGATCTAATCAATAATATTTTAGAATAAGCTCTTAAAGCACCGAGGAAGCAATTCTCTCCGCATTTTTTTCCTCTTCTCCATTCATCTCTATTGCCCTATTAAACTAATCAATTTAGGTATGTTTACAAAGGTTTACCCCATTGGCCATGCTCTCTTTCTCAGGGGTGGGGGTCGATCTGTTTTCAATCCTATTTTTTTGTAAAAACTGATCTATTTGTATGGAATGATTAAAATTAATAAAAAAAAAAGAAAAGTCAAGCAAAATGACACCTTTTATTGGCTAACTAAAAGATTACAATATGTAAGTTTTCGAAGCAACTCAGGCCCCTTCTTCAGGCAAGATGTAATAAGATGTGTAAAAGTGAAAAAACAATCAAAATAACTGTTGACTTTGAATGCACTGCTAAAGACTGATTTAACTGGAAGAATTGTGCATCTCTTAAATGGACATACATTAAAACGTGTTTTAACACTAGAATTACCAGAGCCTATGAAAAAACTCGTAGATCCGTCCCACCTTAAATCGCTTCTTAAATCCGTTCGCACCTCTCCACCATCGTCTTTTGTCTTTTAAATGTGTAAATAAAGACAAGCTGCAAGCAGCCAGCTATTCCATCCCCCCACCGACTTAGAACGTGGACGAACTTCTCCCAGCTCATGCCATCTGGGAGTGAAGTGGAGTTTTAGAGTGGAAATAATAGATCGTTATTTGGAACACACGCATTTCATGTGTGTTCCGTTTCTACAGTAATCTGTGTAAATACATTTTTAAAACAAACGTTTTTCATATTCTAGTAGTAAATGATAAAACGTAGGCATAAACTATATAATGTATGAAGCCTGAAGTCCAAATATCAAAGAAACACTTTCACGAAAGGTACAAATATAACAGAACAAGTGCGCTTTTATTCAAAAAATATAACTGCCGAAAAAAAAGCCGCCTTAGTGTGCGACATTGACACTCATTTATTACGACTGCCGCCGTGGCGCAAAAGTATCAGTTGCTGACTGGGAATCAAGAGGTCACGAGTTTGATCCAGCACGACTTCCTTTTGAGAAGTGAACTGCTCTTATTTTTACTATTTTAGAATAAAAAGATACATTTGATTTCAGTCTGTAACAGCCGGTGTAATTTATATTTGTAAAGGTTAGAATTGTTTTTTTTTTTTTTGTTTTTTTTTTATTCACTTTTCATTCTCTCAGTCGCGTCCAGGATCCTTCCCTACCCCATCTAACACTGTTGTTTTCACATAAAGACGCACTATAGCTCTGCAGTGTATCACGATACATATGACTGCGTGTTTTTTTTCCCCCAATCTTGCCAGTCCCCACATGTTGCTGTATGCTGTTTCTTTTGTACTCCAGGACATGCAGAGGAAAGCATAGTAAAGAGCAGTAACTTCAGCGTTATATGCAATCATCAGGCACTCCCCATCTGACACTGCTGTTTTCACATAAAGACGCGCTATAGCTCACCCAAGGAGCGCCCTTTCTACATTTACGACATGTGTACTTGTTGCAGTGTACACACCTCTCTGTGGTATGGTTCCTATTACACTGAACAAGCACCTGTAATTTGCAGCTCTATTCATTATCTCAAAACACCATGCACATTCACAGTAATTCCCAGTTATGTCCACCACTCACACCCACGCCCACAACCATACAGAAATGATTCCACATCAGAGAATTTCCAGTTCCAGTTCAGGTGTGTAATAGAAACCACAGCATAGAGAGAAGTGAGTACATTGTAACAGGTACACACGTTGTAAATGTAAGAAAGATGATCCTTGCGTGTGTGTGAACTGTTAACATTTGAATCTGATGATTGCATATAGCGCTGTCTTATGCGGTGATCAACGCACATTTAAAAAAAAGAGACAAATGTATGTGACGTTTTGATGAAATCATTTTATGACGCAAATAGTACCAATCACAACAAAAAGTCGAAGTAATGCAATATTATTTGAAAACGAACAGTGTCAGATTGGGTGTGAATTTATACTGTGGCGCTGTTAGAGTCAGATCAGAAGCTGAATAAGCTCCTGTTCTGACTGTAAGTAAAAAAGCATGAATTAATCAACAGAAATAACCGCGATCGACATTTTAAACTTAATGATTTACAGTACATACCAATTTATACATTTTTGTCCGTTTGAGGTTACAAAGAAAGAAAAAAAACACTTCCTCGCCAGCGGGGAATCGAACTCGGGTCTCTAAGGCACAGTAGGGTTGCTGTGCTCTGAGTCTGCAAATCTTAGCGTTACGCCACGGAAGGTGTTATATTATTCTTGAACCTTTTGTGAAAGTGTTTATTTGATATTTGGACGTCAGGCTTCACACATTCTATAGTTTATGCCTACATGTTGTAACATTTATTACTACAATATGGAAAAGTTTCTGTTTTAACAATGTGTTTACACAGATTACTGTAGAAACGGAACACACGTGAAATGCGTGTGTTCCAAATAACGATCTATTATTTCCACTGTAAAACTCCAGCAGTTCAGTCACTCCCAGATAATCAAACACGGCATGAGCTGGGAAAACTTAGTGAACGTTCTGCGACGGTGGGGAATGGAATAGACGGCTGCTTGTTGCTCGTCTTAATCGGTTTTAATCGTGAGAACGGTTTTAAGGTGGGCCGGATCTACGAGTTTTTTTGTAGACTCTGGTAATTCTAGTGTTAAAACTCCGCAAATACTGTCCTCAGTTGTTCAGTTGTTCATCACCATCAACAACGGAAGTGCTGTGTCTGTGAACGTCAATCTCCAAGCTGCTCTTTTTGCCACCCCCTGTCCCGAACTTTTGGTCATTTTCACATCTAAGAGATTTAATTCTTTTGTAGTTAGTAGAATCATGGTGTGCCTTGGGATTTTTTGGGTTACAGAAACGTGCCACCGCAGAAAAACAATTGGAAAACACTGCTCTACCTTAGCTCCTGGCATGCTAAAAAAGATCTCCATAACTGCTATCTCGCTTAAAAGCTAACACTCTGCATTACTTGGATGGTTATGTTGTATTCTTTCTATAAATTAGCGAAGATAATGCAAACTGGAGCAATGGGTATGGATAATCATTACACTTTCGTAAAATGTTGTTATTATATTAGGTCAGTCAGCACTTTAAGCTACCTGGGAGACCGGCGAGTTAAATACAGAGGTACCAGACAGTTATTTTGGTTTTAGTGCCACTCAAAGATAACTTATTTAGCACTTATGGGGTATGAAATGTATTCGATATTCTTACAGAAAAATTAAATAAAAAAATTAAAAAAGAGAGAGAGCATAATTTTTACCTTCACAACATTTCTCTAGCATTGCAACAGGACTGCTGTAAACTCCCCTCCCCACCTCATTCCTTCCACTCGCTCACACCTAAAGTCAGCATGTGTAAATTAAGAAAATGAACACCAGTGCTACGTACTGACATGTGGCATATCATTATGAACCTCATAATATGAAATGTTAAAACTTTAATTGAAAATTTTATTTCATAACATTTTTAAAGGTAGTATATAAATATGGTACTGGATGTGTATGTAAGTTTTTTTTTTTTTTTTTTTTTTTTTTAAACATTAATACAAAAAAAAACATGAAAATGCTTTCCTGTCCTAAGCACCGGCTGAGGTGTTTGCTTTGGTACTGCCTGGTATGCTGCAAATTTTTTTAATGCGTTGAACATGCCACATTCTTCTTCTTCTTCTTTCGGCCGCTCCTGTTAGGGTTTTCCATAGTGGATCATCCAAAATTGTTGTCTGCATATTGATTTGGCAAAACTTTACACCGGATGCCCTTCCTGACGTAACCCTCCCCATTTATCCAGGCTTGGGACCGGCACGAAGGAACATATCACATTAATCATAAAAATTAATGTGTTAACTTTCCCAGGCCTTAAATATATGTGTGTGTGTGTGTGCATGTGCAAACGAAGGTCTGTGATACAGTTAGCTAGTAATCCACAAAGGGAGAAAGTTAATTATGTATCTTAAAATAGATTTTTGTGCCTAAGCTTTCAGCAAACTAGTAGGAGTCATCATCAGAGGAAAATGATTAGACATACAAGAATCAAAGCCAATATATAGCAAATTGGGGGGGTGGGGTTGAAATCAATAAGATGGGGTTTGGAGGGTGTTGGTCATAAAGTCTTTTTATTATTTAGGTGCCATTCTTTTTACGTCTGCATATGTTGGGCTCATGTCCAAATGTCTGTTAATGGTGTTTTCAGTTTAGAGCCATGATTCTGCCAGTGCTCTGGCACTTCTAGTATTAGCCCTTAATTTTTGCATCATGTCCCAGTAAAACGTGTGCCCAGTTGAACTTGTACAGTATGTGTGTATATCATAGATTGAGGGTCCTTCCTTCTGACAGTGTTGTGATGTCCTTGTTTTGCGAGTGTCTTAGATGTCTGCCCCACATGCTGTATAAAGCTGGGCATGCACTGCATGGTACACTGTATATGGTGTTCCATGTCTCTAATGCACATTTCTTGCTTTTCACATTAAAAAGAACAGTCCACTGAGTGTTTGCATTTGTATGGGCTATTTTGATGCCTGATTTGGAGAGGATGCATGCTGTTCTTTCCAATACACCTCTGTGATAAGGAAGGGTGTGCCATCTAGGATGTGAGATCAGGTTCGAGTTGATTGTTTACTGAGGTCTGGGTGTCTTGGGGTAGCTGTTTGATGTAAACAGATGGAAAAGATAATGTCTTTCATTCTTTTTAGTATTCTTTGTATTACAGTGGGTGTGAATCCTGAGTCTTAACATATCTCCACTTATGCAATGAAGGGTGAGTGCTAGAAAAGTGTAATAATTTGTCTGCATAACATTCCTTGTGATATGCACCCATAATTAAAGCAGCGTCATTACCTCTGCCACCGGAGATGTCCAGGAAATTAAAGTGTTGGTTCATTTCTTTTTCTATGGGAAAGTGAATTGCAGGGAATACGGAGTTGATGTGACTATGGAGTTTATTCAGCTGATTGCTTTTTAATAAGACACATATGTTGTTGATGTAGCAGATCCAAAGTTTAGGTGAGTTATAGCCATGCTTTCAAATCGCTGCATAACCAGTTCAGCTACGAGTCCTGATATTGGAGGTCCCATTGGCATGCCCTCTTTCTGTATGTAGTATTTTCCATTAAAATGGAAGCGAGGTTTTCTGGCAAAGTGATATTAAGTGCATTATGTCCTTCATGGTCAGCTTTGTTGGTGCCATTATGGTAGGGGGTTATTTAGTTTTTTCAATAAAGTCTCTGTGGCCAAACAAATTGAAATCATGGTATATAGCAACACATCATCAAACGAGATCATGATTTCATCATCATTGACAGATACATTCTTCAGACACTGCAATGCATGTTTAATAATCCAAATCATATGTTAAACAAGGGGGCTCTGCCCCCTGCTCACTTCGCTCGCCTACCCCCGGCATTGGGTATACTGAAATACATTAGTCGAGCTCGTTCGTTTGGAGCCGTGCCCGCGGCATTTCAGACACGCGTTGTAGGCGCCCGCGTTCATTGATTGTATCCAGGCGGGCTCGTGTTTGTATGTCTGTCAGTCGAGCTCGTTCGTTCTGAACCCGTGCCAGCTTTGCTTCCGCAGTTTCAGACACGCGTTGTAGGCGCCTGCGTTCATTGATCTTATCCAGGTGGGCTTGTGTTTGAATCGTTGTGCTGTATTGTGTTTGAATGTGGTGTAAAGCGTTCAGCGGTTTGTACAATCCCAAGCAGCACATTATTCCTAACTGCACTCCGCAGTAGTGCCACTCACAATATGGCGGTAACGCCTGCGCCTTCAGTCCGCAGTAGTGCCATTCACAATATGGCGGCGACGCCTGCGCTGTCCGTACTATGTCGGGTTTCACTATGCTGTGTAGGCGCCTTTGCCTTTCGTACTTTCCCGCGCCTTCCGTACAATCTTTGTGGACCTGTGGGGCCTCCGTAGCCTCTTCCATTTGAATCTGGGCTGCAGCGCAGAATCCTCTTTTCTGTGTGGTTGTGTCGTTAGTCGTTAGCTATGGGCGCGTTGTTGCTTCATTTCTCATTCACGTCAGTTGAGCTCTTTCGTGTTTGGGCCGTAACTCCTTCGTTCGCAGTGGATACGACTTCGCTTGCGGTTTATGAGACGCGTGCTGTACGCGCCTGCGCAGTATGTCTCATGGACCCATCGCCGTGTACCTGTGTCCATGCCATCCGGTTTTCGCCATGTGCCTGCGTCCATGCCATCCGGTTTACCATTCTCGGTTAGTAATATGGATGTTTGAGCAGTTGAAAAAGCCTTTTAGATATGTTAGATGCTGGCCTACCTGTTAGGCTGACCACAGGTCTGAATTTAAAAGGGTTTTGTGGATTTCTGGGAGGCTGTAGAATTCTGGGCAGATCACATGATGTGCTTTTGTATGTGTATATATACATAACACATATATACATATACATATACATATATACATACATATATATGTATATATGTGTGTATATATGTGTATATATATATGTATATGTATATATGTATATATATATATATATATATATATATGTGTATGTATATATATGTTCACGGCATTCATAGTCTGAATCACAATCTGATTGTATGGGTGGTTACCTACCAGGTAACGCTTGTAGAGTGTGTACGCCTGATGAGCCCAGAATTAGGGCGAAACACGTGTCGCGTACTCTTTACATTATTTGACAGGAAACTATTTCAACCAGTATATATATGTGTGTATATATATATATATATATATATATATATATATATATATATATATATATATATATATATATATATACATATATGTATATATATATATATATATATATATATATATACATATATGTATATATATATATATATATATATATATATATGTATGTGTGTATATATATATATATATATATATATATATATATATATATATATATATATATGTATGTATTTGTGTGTGTGTATATAAAATTCAAGCCACAAATAACCGTAACTCTTCTAACTTTTATTGAATACCTCTTTACACTGTAAATCTAATTTTTAATATTTTAATAAAAACTTAATAACAAATTACACAGTCATATTGTGCAACTCAGCACAATAATGACAGACTACAGTTACATTTTTGTGATCATTGTAACATGGCTTCTGGCACACGCTACGGTGGGCAACTATTTTGCAGTCCTGTGATACTAGACATATAAGACACCTTCTGCATTTTTTGGCCACTTTTATTTCTACAAGAAGCTGTTTCAAGTGATATGGCTTGTTGCTGTTTCACTCTGTGCTGCTGCTTTCCCACATTCATCTGCCTCCTCCTCATCTGAGCTCTACTCCTCTACAATCTGCACAGAACATTGAGGATCTGATAGCATCAGAAATATCACTTTACACTGCACCACTCTATTGCTCATCATTTATTTTCCCACTTTGTGTGCCTAGTTCTCTCTCTGCCTAGTCATGAATCATTGACAGGGACTATTTCAATGACTTGCTGTGCTGATAAGTGTCAGCATTTCTTTACTTAGTACTTTCCTCTCTAAAGTCGTAAACATGTAAATAATAAGGAACAAGACAGAAATTTTTTTTTTTGTTCTTTATTTCGCCTTATACAATTTCTTGTATTAGGAATTTGGTAGTTTTCGCATACCCCTTGGGGTCAGAGCGCAGGGTCAGCCATTGTACAGCGCCCCTGGAGCAATTACAGGTTAAGGGCCTTGCTCAAGGGCCCAGCAGAGTAGGATCTCTTTTGGCAGTGACGGGGATTCGAACCGGCAACCTTCGGGATACCAGCACAGATCCTTAGCCTCAGAGCCACCACTCCGCCCAAATGCAGTCTTATTCAACATATATAGATAAAAATAAATCCTGAAAAGGCATATTTTGCTCAAGCATGATTTATAAAGGTAGCACTTAAAATACACGTTGTAGAAAGGTGCTATATTGGCGCCCGACCTGGCACGGAGAGACATGGAGACACACATAAAAAGCAAACACAAATTTATTGTCTTCACCTGTGGGGCACATCTTCCCAAAGACACAGCACAGTCTCACAAAGTACAAACCAAAGCAAAAACACACTCTTCACCACCACTCCTCCCGGCAAGCGTTGTCCTCCTCCTCCCAACTCTGGCTCCTTTGTTGTCCACCCGGAAGTGCTCCAGGTGCTTGATCACCCGTTTTCCGGTTGCGCTCCCGGGTGTGGCTGAAGAACCGCCCAGACGGGCTCAGGAACCCTTGCAGCACCCCCTGGTGGCCACCCCGGGTCCCAGCCGGGCTGTGGAGGACTCCATCTCCCATGGAGCACTGCCAGAATCTGAGGCACCACTGCCACCCAGGGGGACTGTCATCTAACAACCCTGGGGAGGTATTGTGCAGCCCATGACTGTTCCCCCAGAAGGGGCGTCCTTGCTGTGCAGTGGCCCCGGCCATCTTTCACAGCGTGTAAAAATACTGACGTTTTACTGTAGTTACGGTTGGTAGCGACCATGTATGTTGTAGGTGAATAAGTGATCAAAATAAAATAATTTTAAAATGTTTTGCAATATTTCTGGTAGTAAATTGTTGCAGATGAAATAAATGAGGCATACCTGGGGAACGGCATCTACAATGTATCAAATGACCATGTGAGAGCTGTAAACATGACTTTATGGGTCACTAGTAACCCAAGATATATATACAAGAGTTAAAGAATATGTGAATAAGTAAATAATTTTAAAAAATGGTTAAGTGCTCCTATCAGGATTAACATATCTACAATGGATTGATGTACAGAAGCATAATATGTTTATTTGTTTTTACAAATATTTAACACAAACTTGAAAAAGAGGCAGAATAGCTTGCATCTGTCACATAAAGTAGTCTTTTTTTCTGTTTGCAACTCCTAAAACTCTAGTTAAAAACTTGTATAGTACAGTGAGCAAATTATTTTGAATCTTGTGAAAAACATCAACATACAGTTGGACATTACGGTTTTCACAATTAGCTAAAGCTGATATCAAATATTGTGATTCATTTTGGGATGATTCATGTATCAAAGTTTGGTTTGTCACTGACAGTCCTGCTACTTGGATAGATAATTCAAGATAAAGAAATTTTCCATTTTTATCTTAAGGGTGCAATATCATAGTTAAAAGTGCCTGAAACATGTTTGCTGTTAAAAGCATTTGCAGTATAACTAGATGTTTGATTAGATAAAAGCTGACTAATCTGTGATGTGGCAGGTGAATAATTAAATCCTTTGTTCTTCACGAGTGTCATATAGGACCAGGACGGAAATGACTCAAGAGATTTCTCCTCTTTGCATGTGTTCAACTCTAGTTCATTCACTGTGGAGTCGTGTATGCTAGCTATAGTTCAGCTGGCAAATAAATAAATGCATACACACTGCAAGATTCATTTTACTTTGCTTTGCTTTTGAGGCTCCATAGTAGATTTGCTGCTGCTTGCTCTCTGGATAAATGCTGGTGGTTTTCATAGCTAAAGCCAATATATTTGTAGTTATTCTGCTGTTCACTGAGCACATTTTTGTTAACCAGCCAAGAACATAGTGTTCTACTCAGTCACTAGGTGACGTAGAATCCTGGCTACCTGCCCAGGAAGGTCAAGTTCATTCAAATAAGACAGAGCGTAGGCTGGCTGGGTGAGGAATGTTGATCTTGTCTTCACATGACTGGAAGGCGGTGCCATGGATTTTTCCAAGCTGGGTTTTGTAGCTGGAATAAGTAAATCAGGTGTCCTCCAACCTATTTGCTGAACCTCTGTGTGTGTTACTCTGTTTTGATCACTTTTCTGTGTGTGTGTAAAACATTTAAATTAGAGAAGTATGTTGATTTCAAAAAATGAATATCATAAACAAGTACAATAAAGTGGTTATTTTTTTTGTCCTAAACAAAATGTATTAAAATGTTTTGTTTGGAGGACGCTTATTTTTCTGCCCCACATTATTGTAAGAATGTTTTAATGATTAAAATACAGCATAGCAAAGGATTTTTTTAACCTGATATGAATCATCAAAGAAAAGATAATGCTGTTTTACCATCTATTTGCTTTTACCATCTATTTGCACTTATTGCTGCAATTGCAAACCTGGAATGTTATGATGTTATAAAAAGTCCTGTACATGGTAGTTATGAAACTTACTTTTCCTTTACCTTTTATTTTTAAATCTAAAATATTACATATTCCCTTCAAGGGTGGGTTCAATCATTATGTTTTTAATGGAATAACACTATGCCTTCTAGTGACTAACTACATAAGTGACCTCAGAAAATGGTGAATAAATTAATCAAACTTCATTTCATATGATACCTTTTGTAGTGAGCACTTTTACTATTTGTTAAAAAGAGTTACGAGGACAAAAACAACATAAGATATGTGCAAACTGATTCTTTAAGATCAGCCAGTTTTCTGCAATGTATTATTAGATTGGTTAAGTGGTGGAGTCCGTTTAATCTCAGTTACTTGGCAAATTTGTCCCTTAAGCTCTCTCTCTCTCTCTTTGACCTAGTTAACCCCGTTTCAAGGAAGACATCAAAATGTAATTTAGAGAACCACAAGACCCTTGGTCCATGAGGAAAAAGTTGCAATGAACACTATCCAGGAATTCTTTCCTTAATGGTGCTGGATGCTACCCAGATAGGCTTCATTGCCTTTTTGAGAGTATAAATGTATTAAAAGAGCTCAATTGATTCATGACTTTAAAAGGATTTTCAAAATGAAGAACTCTTCATTTAGAAATTAAGTCAGTCAGTCAGTCATTTCTCAACCCGCTATATCCTAACAGAGGGTCACGGGGGTCTGCTGGAGCCAATCCCAGCCAGCAAAGGGTGCAAGGCAGGGTGCCAGCCCACCGCAGAGCACACACACACACCAAGCACGCACTAGTGACAAATTAGGATCGCCAATGCACCTAACCTGCATGTCTTTGGACTGTAGAAGGAAAATGGAGCACCCAGATTAAACCCACACAGACACGGGAACAACATGCAAACTCCACGCAGGGAGGACCCAGGAAGTGAACCCAGGCCTCCTTACTGTGAGGTAGAAAATAATTCGGCCATACTGGTATTCTGAATAAATTTCAAACAATATTCATTTATGAATGAATTATTATTATTATTATTAATATAAAGATAACATTAGATTTAATTTCACCTTAAGTTTTCTTCATTTATTCATCTTTAAACATGCTTAATCAAATTATTCTTTCACCGGGGACAATGTGAAGAAAAACCCAGTGCAGACCCAAGAAGACTGTGTAAACTCTGCAGCCAAAGACAAGAATGGAATTCACTCCAAGTCTCCTAGAGCTGTAATACAGTAGCCCTAAACAGTATTGCATCATTTCAAAAGGTTTTTTACAACACAAGTGACATGTGGCTTTCATGGTGGTGCAAGGCATAGTAGTAGTAGTGTTGTTGTAGTAGTAGTAGTGTCATACATGTTGTGGCAGTCGGCTGGGGGTTGTGCCCAGCTGGGACGTCTGAAAGGACCAGGAGAGGGACTATGCCTCCCCTGGGCCACGAGAGGGCAGCTGCCCTGGTTGGTGTGGGGGCCACGGGAACTGAGCATGGAAGCTCAACCCTATTGGGGCCCGTGGTCACCGCCAGAGGGCACCCAGAGGGTCATAGAGCCCTGAACGTCAAGGAATACCAAGGACACCCGGAGGGCTTCCGGATGCTCATGCGGCACTTACTCCACACGTCAGATGGCACCTGGAGCACATCCGGGTGGATATAAAAGAGGCTGCCTTCCTCCAGTCGGGGGCCAGAGTCGGGAGGAAGAGGACAGAGCTCGGGAAAGAGGAACAGAGGCAGTGAATGAAGGAAGGACCATTGGAGGGCCCGGACTTGAGAAGGGTGTTTGATGCGAGGACACTGCGTGCTGTGTGGGACAATTTATTTATTAAACGTGTGTGTTTTTGGAACTCTTGGTGTCTGCTTGTTTGTGTCTGGGCTGGTTTACCACAATGTAAAGCGTTTGTTAAAATTGATACTACCACTTTATGGAGTCAGAATCTTGGCTATAAATCCCAAATTAAGGTTTTTGTTTAAATTTTGCATTTTACTTTTATCTGCAGGGGTTTTAATTCACATATTCTTATTTCCCTCCCAAAAATGTGTGTGTGTTTAATTGGTAAAGCTAAATGGTTTAAATGGTAAGTGGTTTCTGCCTTGTATGCAGCACTACTAGAATAAGATCAAGCTCCCTACCACCTTGAATGGGTCTATGTGTGTTTGAGTTGCTAATGTAATAAGTTAATTGCCCTGAACTGCTAGTTTGAAGAAAATATAATCTTTATTGTACAGTGCATTGTCCACACTAACAATGCCTTTGAATTTTGTATATGCATACTGAAACACTTGACCAATATTGTGGGCATTTAATGAGGAGGATATTGCCTCATTTTGCTTTTGATAAATTATACTCTGAGACAATAATTGCATGATTAGAGATTTAGGGCAAGATTGGCAGATGGTTACAAAAAAACAGCAGATTAAATTGCAAAGATCAGTTTCTTAATATTAGGGCAAGCAGAAGTTAGAACTGGAACTGTTGCTCTGTTTAATTTATATAAATGATCCTGAGTCTGCCCAGGTGACTGTTAGCTTTTACTCTAAACATTTTCAGTTATTTTTTCATGTTTCTTATATTTCCAGTACTTTGATTTCCTTCTGTTGTTGGGAATCATATGAATTATCTCTTTTTGTGTTTTATTACCACTCTTAGTTTTTCTTTTTTGCTTTGTAAAACCCTTTCTCATGATGATCTTGATGTAACAGACCCTTTATGAAATAAAGGGCAAGGGCATGATTTGTTACAAACTGCCAACTGAAATGAAAGTAATACAATCACATCAGACTAAGTTCATACTGCCTTCAAGAAGATTTTGATCTGGATCACACTTTTTATATTTTATTTTATTTAAATCAAAAAACATTCTGTTCATGCAAGTCAAGTTTAACAAAACTGGGTTTGAAGTAAATCGACCCCCACCCATGAAAAAGAGAGCTAGGTCAGCAGAGTAGCACTTTAATAATAGTAAAAATATACAGTATAAATAGGTAAATGAATTAAAATAGAATATCAAAAGAGGGGAAAGAATCCACTTCCTCAATTTAAATGCTTATTCTAAAATGTTATTTATCAGATCCTTCCAGGTTTTGAAAAAGTTTTGAACAGATCCTCTAAGTGAGAATTAGATTTTTTCCAATTTTAGATAATATACAACATCAGTTATCCACTAACTTAAAATCGGTGATTTAGGATTTTTCCAGTTGAGCAAGATAAGTCTACATGCCAATAGGTGTAGTAAAGGCAATTACTGTCTGTTTGTCCTTCTCCACTTTAACACTAGAATTACCAGAGTCTACGAAAAAACTCGTAGATCCGGCCCACCTTAAAACCGTTCTCGCCTCTCCTTTGTCTTCTAAATGTGCCGATTAACACGAGAAGCAAGCAGCCAGCTATTCCATCCCCCACCGCCGCAGAACGTTCACTAAGTTTTCCCAGCTCATGCCTTGTTTAATTATCTGGGAGAAGTGCTAGAGGTTTAGAGTGGAAATAATAGATCACTATTTGGAACACACACATTTCATGTGTGTTCCGCTTCTACAGTAATCTGTGTAAACACATTTTTAAAACAGAAACTTTTTCATATTTTAGTAGTAAATGACAAAATGTAGGCATAAACTATATAATGATCAAGTAAACACTTTCACAAAAGGTTCAAGGAAGATACAAGACCTTCCGTGGCGTAGCGGTAAGATTTGTTGACTTGTAATCAAGAGTCCCCGGTTCGATCCCCACTCACTCCTATATTTGCCATTTTCAGTAGTGAGCTCCTCTTTTTGTTAATATTATACAGTACACACATACATTTGGTTTGCGTCTGTAACACACGGTGTGCATTTATAGGACTTGTAAAAGTTACCATTTTATTTACTTCTCTCTAAATCACGATCATGATACATACTAGATCCTTTTCTCACTGTACTTTGGGATCTTTGAAAGGGAGGGACTTTAAAATGTTTTTATATATTACAGAAATACTGTGTGAATCCTCAAGACTGATCAATATTTCTTCCGGTATAGAGGTAGGTGGGAGGTGAGGGAAATTGGGTAGATTTTGTTTGACAGAGTTTCTGATTTGAAGGTAGTGAAAGAAATGTGTTGCTGGATAGTTAAATTTGGAATGTAACTGTTCACAGGATGCGAGGACGTTGTCTATGTACATATCTCTAAACGATTTAATCCCGGATGTTTTCCAGACATTAAAAACTGCGTACATTTGAGAGGGTGGAAAAAGGTGGTTCTCGTGTGGAGGTGCCACAGATAAAAGCTTCTCTATCTTAAAATACTTCTTACATTGGTTACATATTCTGAGTGAATGAAGCACTATTTATTGTTAGTATATTGGCAATGAATAGTACTTATTGGGGTATAAAGCAAGGAATAGAAAGAAGTACTG
The DNA here is from genome assembly GCF_900747795.2 of Erpetoichthys calabaricus. Taxonomy (NCBI): domain Eukaryota; kingdom Metazoa; phylum Chordata; class Cladistia; order Polypteriformes; family Polypteridae; genus Erpetoichthys; species Erpetoichthys calabaricus. The sequence goes on from NC_041399.2 coordinate 36,409,322, forward strand.
CAGGATTTTATTTTTATTGTGGATCAAGGCTGTGTCTACTCACCTATTTGTGTCAAAGTCCAGGTTTTTATAGCTTATATATTTGCCGCCCAGTAATAAAATTGAAAGTTAGGCAAAGCCATGTCACCTTCTTTGTAGGGTCGCCTTTTGAATATGTGAATGTTTTGAATTCCAAATAAATGAGGTTATGGTTGAATCTGATTTTATAAAAAATGATTTATTGATGTATATTGGAATGTTTTGAAATAGATAGAGAAGCTTAGGAAGGTTATTCATCTTGACAACGTTAATTCTTCCAGCTAAAGTTAGATGAAAGGTAGACCATTTTTGTAAGTCTTGCTTAATTTGTTCCATGCAGACAGCAAAATTTTGTTGATAAAGAGCTTTTTATGTTTACTTATGATGTTTACTCCTAGGTATTTAAACTGATCTGCGATGATAAGGGAAGGTGTCCAATCTGATATCATGTGCTTGAGAATTCACTGGAAAGACCACACTTTTGTTCAAATTAATTCTGAGACCAGAAATCTTTTGAAATTCTGTAAGTTGCTGTTATGACTGCAGGCATAGTATTTTGTGGATCTGATATATGCAGTACCATATCATCTGCATATAGTGAAATTTTCTGTTAAAGTCCTTCTCTGATAATCCCCTGTATCTCTTAAGCATTTTGACAGTGAATTGCCAGTGGCTCAATGGTGATTGCAAGCAGCAGTGGTGACAGAGGACATCCTTGTTTAGTACCCTGTTCTAGTTTGAAGTAGTCTAAATTAATGTTAATACAAACTGAAGATTCTGCACAGGTATACAGTAGTTTGATCCATGCACAGATGTTTGGGCCAAACCCAAATTTCTCCAATATGGTAAAAAGTTCCATTCAACCATATCAAATGCTTTTTCTGCATCCAAATCTGGATCACACTTGTTTAACAACAACAATTCTTTCAATCGCGTCATCATCAAAAAGTAAGTACTGTATATACTTGCGTATAAGTCGGGTCTTGAAACCCAAAAAATCGATCATAAAATCAGACCCTGACTTGCTGTATATGCCCATGTCAAAAAAGTGACCCTTAATTGTTTTTTTTTTTTTTACATCTTCTTGCTTCCTCCAATCTTGCACCAGTTTCTCAGACACATCGAATTTTGTTGCAGCAGCACAGTTACCAATTTCTTTTTACACTTCAACGATTTTTAATTTAAAACCAACTTCATATTTTCTTCTGATCGAACGTTCCATTGTAGATAAGGGATGCTCTTACGATAAAGGTGTATGAGGGTGGGAGATACAAAAAACACAAATCAGTGCAAACATTGCTTCGGAATAGTTTGGGTATTACCATGTGATCACGTAGGCACAATACATAGGAAGAAAAAAGGCACTGTGCTCCGTGGTTACACTCTCAGGTACGAACATGTATTAGGGCCACGGAGAAGTAAAAAAAAACATATGGACACAGTGAAGAAACAAAAAAGTATATGTCAAGAATAAAGTCAAAGAAAGTCAGTTTAAGAAGCATGTACCAAGGAACATGGGTTAGGGAACACTTAACACAAAGCATTTAATGTGCTACATTACTTATGACGGGGTTTGAGAAAATCTAGTAAATTAAAAATTGATTTTAAAATGACGTTTACGACGTTCTACTTTAATGACAAAATAAACTATGAGAATAAAGTCAACGTCGAGTTTATTCTCGACATACACTTTTTTTTTCTTCACTGTGTCCGTATTTTTTTGTTCTTTTCTGTGGCCCTAATACACTTCCATACTCAGGTGGGCGTTAGCATATCATGATCTCTTGGACCAATAGCGTGAGTTTTCCACATTCGGCTTATACGACCGACATTATAAAACATGGGAAATTATATGGTAAAATCAAGCCCCGATTTATCCGCGGGAGAACTTAAACGCGAGTATATACGGTAAGTGGATCTTGGCTGTCACGTTCACTTTTATTCCTGGCTGCCCCACAAAATCAAAACAAGGTGTTGCTGGTTTATTTGAAGCAGAGTCAACAGAAACACAGACACGAGCATCACTTTTGGATTCATCAGAATTGCTTTTGGTTTCACCGTCCATTTCAATTTCATTGCCTGAAAACAGATTATGTTCATCATCATGGATGATGAGAGGCTCCTCAACATCACTGCTCGTATCACTGTCAAGCATATGCAAAACCTGGGTGGCTTAAAAAATGTTTTGTTATGAGACCATTATGAAGCTAGGAGAAGACATAACTACACCATTGCCTGGGTAATGCTTGGGCCTAGCGTTTAACTAATTCACCCCTACGCCGTTGCCCAAGTAACGCTTAGGACTAATGGTGTTAGCATTTTTACAGCCTGAGTAATCCTCAGATCCAAACTTAGGCAAGACGTGTCTATACAGTTGCCTGAGTGACACCTGAGACTAATGCTTTCAGCACTATTTTCATAGCCTGAGTGATGTTCAGGTTTAACGCTGAGGAGGTTAATTCATGAAGGTAAAAAACAAAACAAATCAAAGCTGTAATTTATTAGTGCATAATTATATTTACCATTAGCTTCATGAAAAGAGACCTTAACTAGTTTTCTTAAAAGCCTACAAAAAATTTTATTCTCCCTGAACACCCATCTATTCCTAAACACACACTAGGAACCAATTGCCCATCGATAACTACTTTTGTTTTGCAAATGTGTCAATTAGCGACACTCAACCTGCACTCATCTATCCCCCATCCAGACAGCCAAAGCCATGTCACAGCCAGTATTTTCACTTTCAGCTCAAGTCTGCACTGAAGATTATATCTAGTAATGTAGTAAGGAATTACATATATAGGTAGTGATAAATCGTTATTTGAAATACTGCAAATACATGTCATGTGTGTTCTGTGTCTACAACCATCTGTGTAAATGTACGATGAAATAAGAAATGTTAGGTCTTGTAGACACAAATCAAATGCGTTTTTTTTATCAATTATAACCACTTGAATGTAAGTTTTTACTTTTGTGATAATAGCAGTTATGTGACATCAAGGTAATTACAATATCACACAGACATAATCTGTCATTTACCATTAACTAACTAATCTGAGGTCATGATCTTCATCGGGAAAAGGTGAACTGTCCTCTTTGAGTGGAAGGTGAGTTACTGCCTCAAGTGAAAGATTTTAAACACCTTGGGGGTCTTGTTCACGAGTAAGAGGAAAAGGGATGGTGAGATCAACAGATGGATTGGGGTGACGAACGCAGTTATGCGGTCACTATATTGATCTGTAGTGGGGAAGAAGGAATTGAGTCAGAACTTTATGTTTTTCAAGTTTGTTTGTCTATGCATTTTAATTATAGCAAAATAAGCACTTTCTTATTTTATGAAGTTGGAAAATGTACTTATAGCCTAACATTCAGGTGTGACTTACTTAAACTGATTTTAAAGTTGAAGTGTTGTCTGTTATTTAATTGCTTCATCAATGAGAAAGATATCATGTTATTTTTTAAATGGCAGCGCCCATACAGGCAATTTACAACATATTATGCAATATTTGTACAGTTCTATTTTTAGAGCTGCATACCATAACTGTTCTGGATTTGTGCGGCTCTTCTTAACACAGCTGTGTAAAATCTTTTTGAATTTACTTCTAATGTTGCCTGCTATGGGTGTATTTATTTGTAACATTATAGTTTCTAATTGTTACATTTTTGCTTTTTACTTTTTTGTTACAATCTACTACATAATAAAACACTAAGGTCTGTGTGTGTGTGTGTGTGTGTCTCCAGTCCCTCAAAACAATCAGGTTGGTCTGTTTGTCTTTGGTGACACAATCAAAAGAGGAAGTGCAAGTGTGAGACACATGAAAAGGAAAAAAGGCATAGGAGGCATACCGAGAGAGTCACCAAAGACAGGAATATGAAACGAAACAGGAGGTGAGGAAGGTGTTTCAAAAGTAATGAGTCTCTGTGAAGCAGAATTTATAGGAACATGCTCAAGAGAGGGAGTGTCGGTCAAGCATGGTTTAGACACACCTGGACACAGAGGACAGGCACTAAAGATACACATAGGGCAAGAGATGGCAAATATTTTCAAATCATTTAAAACCTGCATTCAAGCAGTGTTGCGGCAAATCTATACATAAAATGCCAAGGTCTGTTCATCTGTCACGCAAGTACTCACACAGTACTGGGTCTAGTAACTTGATCTTGGTCTTTATTGAAAGCTTATGGCCTCATACTTGCTGGTGAATCTCAAATTTGAGGTAGTGCCAACCTTGGATTCATGTGTTTCTTACAGCAAACCAATCGAGAAAGTGAAATGGCAGAAAGAAAAAGACCAGTGACATTTATTGAGCGTGAAGCAAATTGCAGAAGCTGATTATGTGATAAAAAAGAGAAAAAGAATTAGGGTTAGAACTTTGATCTTGGCCTTCGTTGAAAGCTTATGTCCTGGTATATTCTGGAATGTCAAAGAATTTGAGGTCGCAGCAATCTTGCAAAGGTAAAGTGCTCAACAAAGAGACACGGCAGAAAGAAAAGTGTCTCCATCTGCTGAGTGTTTTACAGGCGAGCACAAATGTTTATTGTAATAAAAGATTGATCCTCGCAAGCCCATCCATTGGTACTCCCCTCCAGGACATGCTACATACATTTTTTTTCCAAATTCATAATCAAGTGTAAGAATTGTTTATTGGTCACTGACCGTGAAAAACATCTTTGTAAAGGAAGAAGTAAAAAAGAAGAGCGGTGACATCTGTAGAATGTTGTGTGCATCACAGAATGCACTTAATACAGAATGCCAACAAATGAACACTACTTTGGAAAGTTTTATATTACTAATGTGATCACTGTGAATCTGTATTTTTTCCAGGGTGAAAACAAAACTGTCTTGCCAAAATGGAAAAGTTTAGCTTGCTTTGTATGAACCACCTTTGTTTAAGGGCCAGAGGTCTGTGTGTTTCCTAGTCTTATTGACCCTGGAGCATACGTTTTAATGGAGCCGTGTATAGTATGGTAAAGATCAACTGAGAACTATGTCATTAATATCTTTACAGATTTCTATTTTATTTTGACTTTAATTTTAATTTGTACTCTAAAATCCCATTAAATTTTGTGTGATAGTCATTTTTCTCACTTTTTTAGGTTAACACTGATGCTGAAATTTCAGACTATTCTTCAGACGGTGATGCCACCCTCATCAGTTCCCTTGAAAATAACTCGGAAATGACAATGATTCAAAGACGGAATGTGAGTATGTCTGCAAGTGACTGGATAAAATCAGCCCAGGCTCTTCTACAGACACCTAAGAAACAAGGAGAAATGGTATACAAAACCCCAGAAGACTCTGCAAAAAAGAAAAAAAGATTTGTAAGGTTAGTACTCTTTTCCTGTGATTTATGCCTAAAAAGGTTTAAATGTATTTAACATGGATAAAGAATCCATATAGTTCATGAAGCGTGTTGGTTTAAGTAAAGTGCTTAGTGGTTCATATGTCCTTTTAAAAAAGAAATTTAGGTGTCTAATTTGCTTCTTGGAATCTATCATGAATGCATTTACTGTTATTTATTAATTCTGTTTCCTCAAGTGTTTGCTTCCCTAATTAGCTGGAGGAATTCCAAGTGATTAACATGAATTCCTGGGTTCTTGTATACCATTTCTGATCAAGACTGAAAGATGTCCATTCCCTTAACGTATTAGATCAGGACAACATCTTTCTTAGTTCAGAGATTCTTATGGTTGTTCTTATCTACGTAGCATGCATAACTTCAAATGTCTTTTTTGTATAGTGACAGACAGAATTCTGCCCTTAACGTTTAATGTGATTTATTTACTTCTTTATAAAGTTTTAATATAATGCTTATTATATTTTAGTTGTTTTTAATGATATAGCCAGACATATTAATAGCTAATAAAAACAGCATCAGTTACAAAATTAGTGTTGTAATTAATTCACATAAAATATTCAATTCAATCAATTCAATTCAATTCAATTCAATTTTATTTGTGATTCAGCAGAACATCCAAGATGTGCTGCAGAACGAAAATACGATGCACAAGACATTAATAAAAACACATAGTTAAAATCAGCCTACAATAAAATACTAAAATGCTTCATTTAAAAGACGAACGGCAGTAGGAAAAAAACTGTTTTTAAACCTGGTAGTTCTACATTTCAGGCTGCGGTACCTTCTGCTTGAGGGCATGAGGGAAAAGAGTTCAGAGGCAGGATAAGTAGGGTCTCTAGAAATCCGCACAGCTCTGGCCAGACAGCGTTGTTTTGCCAAATCTTGTACATTTGGCAACGGGGCTCCAATGATCCTCTCCGCAGCCCTCACCACTTTTCTCAGTGCTTTCCCGTCCGAAGCGCTGCAGCTCTCCTGCCACAGAGAGCTGCTGCTGGTTAGCACGCTCTCTATGGTCCCTCTGTAAAAAGTGGTGAGGACTGACTTACTGAGATGGGCCCTCTTTAGCCTCCGCAGAAAGATCAAGCGCTGGTGAGCTTTCTTGATGACGGAGGAGGTGTGCAGGGACCAGGTGAGGTTGTTCGTCACATTAACTCCCAGGAACTTAGTAGACTGCACAATTTCCACAGCAGTGTTCTTAATGTAGACCGGGATGTGTATCAGCTGTTTCTTCCTGAAGTCGATCACCAGTTCTTTTGTTTTTTCGACATTCAGTATCAGATTGTTTTTATCACACCATTCCACAAATGACTTCACCTCCTCTCTGTAATCACCCTCCCCGTCACCTCGAATGAGACCCACCACTGTTGTGTCGTCCGCATACTTAATAATTTGGTTTGTGCTGAACTTGGCACAACAATCGTGGGTCATGAGCGTGAAGAGGAGGGGACTTAGAACACACCCCTGTGGAGAACCTGTGCTCAAGGAGATGGTATCTGATTTATTCTTTCCTACCCGTACGTACTGTGGCCTATCCATTAGAAAGTCCAATATCCAGTTTTGCAGATGTATGCCCAGTCCCAATGGGCCCAGTTTGCTGATCAAATTCTGAGGGATGATGGTATTAAAAGCCGAACTAAAATCAACAAACAGCATGCGGACCATAGCGTCTCTATTCTCCAGATGTTCCAATGAAAAATGGAGTGCAATAGATATGGCATCCTCTGTGGCACGGTTGGAGCGGTAGGCGAATTGGAGTGGGTCAAAAGAGGAGGGTAGGACAGAAGTAATGTGGTCCTTGATCAGCCTCTCGAAACATTTCATCACTATTGATGTTAAGACTACAGGGCGATAGTCATTCATGGTTGTGACTATGGGTTTTTTCGGAACTGGGATGATTTTGTATAACTTCAACAAGGGGAGAGCAAGTCTATAAATCTGTGTTCCCACTATGACATTCAAGAGTTTATTTAGGCATTGAACATGCTGGCATTTATTAAACAACTTCTTCATAACAAAGGTAAACATATTACATGATAAATGTGAAAAGTCAGTGCTAGTATCCAACACCATTGTCTACAAATGAGAGCCTGTTTTAAAAAGTTAGAGTACTTTGGGCAATACTTGTGGCATGATCTCATTCTGCATTGCACCTACATCATTTATCATCCTGAGGAATAATTTGCCATGCTGTGCCTATAATGCAGGGCTCCAACCTGATAAGAGGTTTACTTGCTTATAGAGAACTTAAATAAATTATAATGCCTGAAAATCCTGCTTTGAAAAGATACTTTAAGTTGATTTAAGTTGAAACAGGCAATAATAAAATGAGCAAAGCAGTTTATAGAGGTAAATGTCCGACCATGGAAAAAGCATACAGAAATATGGTCAGACATTTTTGTCCGTATTTCATATCTGCCCTCTCACCTGTTTAAGACCACAAGTTTTAAATAATGCTGGGTTCATTCATGCTTCTTGTAATAAGGGTGAAATCTAGATTTTTTCAGTTTGCTAAATAAGATTAATTTACTTTGAGGGTTGTATTTAAGTAAGATGTAGGTTTTAAGACTATAACTATATTTTAGAGCTTACAGGGAAAAATAGCATTGGTTTTAATTGTGTATTTAATTAGAACTTTATCAAAAGTTTGGGAAAGCAAAAATGTAGGCACATGACAAAAAGTCCTGACAAGGAAGTGATCAGCACAGTTAGGTACTGCCAGGGAGAGCAGGGGATGTGGAGAGAACCTGCAAAGACTAAAACAAGGTTTAACACTAGAATCCCTATGAAAATATTCATAATGCCATTCCAACTTAAATTCCCTCAGGTCTCCTCATCACCATCTTTGTTTGCAAACATGTCAGTCAGCACAAGCAGTAGGCAGCCTGCTCACTCATCCCCCACTGAGGCAGATGAAGTCAAGTCAGACGCAAAATTCTCAGAGCTGAAGTCTCTTCATCTGGGAGTTAAGTGTCTGGAATTGTATAGGGTAAATAATATATCATTATTTGTAATATATACATTTCATGTGTGTTTCAGCTAGTGGCTTGTTCTTGTTCACAAGAGATTGTGTTTTTCACAAATATACTGAAATTCTCTTAGGAAGAAACAAAAGCATATGTTCTGAGACATGCGTATGATGTTATTTATCTTTATTTGATAAGGTTGCATATAATAGGTCTATAATAAAACTAAGTAATGGAAGCTCAGTGCACAGTGTGTAGATGAGTGTAAAAATGGCTTAAATTCAGAAAGTGAAGAGTTATAGTATGAGGTATTTCTTCTGAATTGGGTGGTGTTAAAAAGGGTTCACTTCAGGATATAATATACATAAATGATATTTGTCATATAAATAATAACCTTGTTTAATTTGCAGCAAATGATTCCAAATTGGGAGGAATGGTAGATAATTTAGAATCCTCCAAATCATTTTAAACGGTTCCTGACAGAATTCAGATTTGGTATACTTGTGTCAAGTGGAACTTAATATAAACAAATGCAAAGTATTACACAAAAATGTTAGATTTGATACTCAGGGGGAGATTTGAAATTTGAAAGTACACCTTATGGGAAGGACCTAGGAATCATAGTGGACTCTTGACCGTCCATAACCAGACAGTGTACAGAGGCAATTAAGAAAGCTAATTACATGTAACATTGTATAGGCCAAAGTGTGTTGTAAAAAGGTAGGTTATACTTAAACTATAAAACACACTAATGAGATCACCTAGAGAACTTTGCATAGAGTTGGAAGGAAGATTGAAGGAGTTGAACTTTTCAGCTTTAGCAAACAGAAATAAAGAGTTTCATGATTGAAGTGTTTAGTATTATGAAGGAAATTAGTACGCTTTTAAAATTAGTTCTTCAGCAAGAACACATGGACACTGAAACTTGCTAAAGGAAAATTTTTCATAAATGTTAGGAAGTTTTTCTTATGCAGAGAGCACAAGGAATAATTTACCAAGTAATAGAGTTGGCAGCAACATTTTGGAGACTTTGTTATTTTGAAGAAATTATGTGAAAAGGATGAGCTGAAATGCTCACTCTTATCAAAATTGTACTAGCATTCTAATTTTGTTTGTTTTACTTTAAGTAAAATTTACATGTCCACTGTAAATCACTGAATTGTTCAATTGTCAAGGCTGCAAATTGTTGAATCTATTTACAAAACTAGATAAGAAGCCAACTGTAATTTTACTTATTAGAAAAAAAACCATCGAAAATAAACATTCTCTAATGGTAATGTGTGGATGTGATGAGATTTCAAACTTCTGAAATAAAAACAGAAAGATAATACTATACCTGCAGAATACACAATATACTGTATACTGTGTAACAGTCGTATAAAAGCACACCTTGTTTCAGTTGAATGGTTTTAAATACCACATCATAAATTACATTCTTTCAGTCCTTATTAAGTACTATAATTATATAAATTTAACCTGGTGACAACACACAGCATATTCCACTTGTCATTATTTATTTAACAAAAAAAAATCAACTTAGCTTTATTATTTGCAAGTGCCAGGCAAGAGGGTGTATTTTTTTTTTTTTAATTTTCTAGATTGGCTAGTCTGCAAGTTGTAATATATGACATATATTACAGTATGTCAAAGCATGTATAGTGTAACATCTTTCTTTCAAAGGTTTGAACAATCAGAATGGTAAAATTTCTAAACTTTTCATGAGGTTGAGAAAAGAAACTGTTTGTAGTTTAAGGACAATTAAGTAAAGGTTCTAAATTTTTATTTATGTCTGAAAAAACGACATATAGTTAATGCAGACTAATTAATGATAAGGTAGACAGAATAAGAAGTTTTAGGCAGCTTGTAGTCTGAACAACATGTGATAACAGATCCACTACTACATGACTGCATGAGTTTACCAAAAATGTTAAACAATAGGAGCAGTCACTTAATTGCACCTGTCATTAAATATAGATTTGCTGGCTGTTACTTTCTTTTCTATTACAGTACTTATACTGATGACAGATAAATGCATTTTTTTGATTTATGATGCAATAATATGTGTTAACTTTTGCAACATCCTCTATAAGGGTGTGCAGTTTTATTACAATTTTAAATATGAACATACTTAACTTACCATTCAGTTATATAGTTTAATATAAATCTCATCTCTGCATTTAGTGGCCCCATTCTTCTAATAAAATATTATTAAGCTTGCTCTTAAACATTCTGAAAATACACTTGCTAATTGTACTATATGTAGTAAGTGGCTAATGGGACCCTTTGGTGGTAATCCTCTTTTGCAAAAGTAGTTTGGTAATGAATTATTTTCTTTCCATATCCTTATTGCTTGCTTAGGGATAGTTTATCTAGCTTTTATTTGGGATTAGGCTTATAGTTTCTAAAACCAGACACCACATGGAGAGGAGTAGGTGCATCCAAAACAACAGACAGCAAACGCTTTTACGTGCACACAATCAAATCAACAAAAATGCTTGGCATCTAGTTCTTCTAATACTTCCTCTGACCCATTCCAAACCCCACTCACCTGCCTCTGTTGCCTATCAACACAATGTAAAAGTTACATGATAGGAGGTGCAAGGGAAATAACAGTGTAGAAGTGACACCGTTCAGTGGTCTAACACCAAAAACCATTTTGTGTAGTGCTTTGCCTTTGTTTAAACTTTAGTAGTATCATGTTTATGACTTTTTTATTCGTTTTTTGAATAAACTTGCCTGTTTTTTGTTTCACTTTTATTTATTTTTGATTGTTTTTTGGGTCAGAGTCTTATTACTCACACACACCTCAAGGGCAAGGCCCTTGGTAGTTAAGGAAATAAACTTTGGCACCTTTTCAGCTAGAGCTTGTATATATTCATTATTTTTACATTAGCAGTGCCTCCATTAGTGTTATATGTGTAATTAATAGCTTCTTCCTTCATATTTTTTAAACAACGTAAGATAGTATTTGAAGGTAAGCCTGAGAATGCAGTATCAAAAATTAGACTAATGCACTAACTTGGAAAAAAAATAAACCATCGGCTTCACTGAAAGTTCAACAGCAGTGCTTTGTAAATATGTACATATAAATATAGCCATTAGCAAAAGCAGTATAGAAACCATCACAGGATTGCTGAACCAGAAAAACTCAAAGCCTAGTTTAGTTATTAAATGTCCTTATAAGTATATGAAGTAAATGAAGTAGAAGTGTTCAAGGAGTTTAGTTAGTTATAAGAAGCTTCATTGTCAGAGGGGAAATATGTATACATATTCTAACATCCCTGGTGGGGGGCTTTGTAGTTAGTGGTTTAAATGGGTTTCGTGGGGCCCATGCTGTCTGCCCTGTCCTTCCTCCCTTACAAAGTTGCCACTGGGCAACAATGAGCTGACAGATGGAGACAAAATACATGCTAAGCAACTGGATGGTGCAACAGTGCTTTTATTAACAATACAAAAATCAAAATAGGTTGTGTCCAAAAGTGCAGTCCTCAAAGTTCATAAATAATCCATCCAAAAACAGTGAAAAATCCAAATGTTTAAAACCTGACTAAAAACATGAATAAAACGAGCCGAGTCCAACTCCTTCCAAGTCCTCTTGCTCTCCCATTGCTCATTCAGCTGGGGAGACCTAAGCAGTTGCAGTCCTCTCAATCCCAAACCCCGTCTTTGCTGCCTCTGTTGTCGTTTGCCAGACCACTCGGGGTCGGTTGTCCTGTCGTCATCCTTCATGCCCTTGCCCCATGGATACCTGGAGAGGACTCTACCTTGATCGTACCCACTTCTCAGCACCATCAGTGGATACAACTTGTCCCTAGAGTGCCGATCCCTTGCTTCATTGTGTGACCCCGGACCGCGCTGCCTCCTGTCATTCTCTAGCCAGCTGGCTCGTCCTCATTCTCTGTCCCAATGCTGCACTCTTGTTCTGCAAGCCTTTCTCTCTCTTTTGTTTTTTTTTCTCCTATCTCCTGTGCTGGCCCGTACTTATTCGCCGCTGTGTGCACAGCGTCTCAATCACGGACTGTAGGAAGCCGATGAAGCAATTAAGAATGATAGCACCTTTACGTGCAGATGTGTCTCGCCCCAATTACTTGATCTACTCCCTGCAGTTGCACAAGTGCACCCATGGAGACTGACACGGCCAAACGGATTATTTATTAAAAATTGGCCATTCGTTCAGAACCGCGGACCTGCTATTCCACACTCTTTTGTAAGTCCTCTTGGGTGCCTTGGTTGGTGAGTAAAGTGACCATAACTTCAGTCTTGCTAACCCTTGGCATCCTTGATAAACAAATCTGTGCACCATTTATCATATAAAAATTATGTTCACCCAATGACTTCTTCTTTTGTGATGTAGTGTCCACATTAGCTCTTGATTGTTTCTGCATCAACTTGTCCTGGGCTCAGCATTTACTCTTAGGTACAGACATCCTATTAATTAGGATGTGGCAATCAACAAAGTCTTGCACACCCCTCTCCTTCAAAAACAATCCTAGTGCTGGACCTTAGAAACGGAAGACCGTTAAAAGAGCTGGGTGTGGTTAATGGAATTAGTCTAATCTTGCTAAAGGACAGAGAAGTGCATAAGTGGGAGAGACTACATGGAAGCAATGGTTTTTTCTAGCTAATGAAAGAGAATTAACTGATCATTGATGCTCAGCAAGCATATTTTATGCTAGTAAGAATGGATTGCCACGTGAAACTTCAAAGACTGCATCTGCAGTACAGCTGATTACTACAAGGTGTGTGACTAAACCTAGATATAGACCCTGGAGTGCACGTTCTACTTCCACATACAGCTGTTTGTTGGTGAAATCTCCCCATTGGAACTGAAGACCTTAGAGCAAAGCACTGGCTCATTATTTGGTGATCACAGGAATTGGAAAAAGACAGATTATCATGGCTGCTTTGTAATTTTGTTTTGAGACTAGTACTACTTGTAACCCCTGGGTAAATCTTTACTTTTTCCTAAGTTTCTTATTACAAATTTAATAGAAATGAGAGCAACAACATGTTCCATTAATTTGTGTCAGGCTCTGCCTAGTGTTTTAGATCATATGTGATGTGTGAACGGTGAACACGCTGTGAGAGAGCCAGCAAGAACAGTTGAGCTACCAACCAGGCTACCCCGTTTAATTGTTGGTGTTTGCCAAAGAAAAAAATGAATAAAAAGCACATTTAGCGCTTCCCCGATTCCCAAATAGTATTAAATTCATGGGCAAATCAGCTAGCTTCAAGAAAATACACGACATGGTATATTAAAGGAGGCGCCGTCTCTTTTGCTGTTAGGGCTGCTCATTTTTATAGTGTCTAGACCTGAAGGGAGCCATCCCAGGGTAGAAGGCGGGGGTTAGGAATGGTTCTGGGCCTGAGTGTCAAAACCGTGGAAGGTAAAGAAGACAGTGTTAATGCCATCTCTGGTTGTGGTATCTATCTATCGATCTATCGATTGATCGTGCATCCGGAAAGTATTCACAGCGCATCACTTTTTCCACATTTTGTTATGTTACAGCCTTATTCCAAAATGGATTAAATTCATTTTTTTTCCTCAGAATTCTACACACAACACCCCATAATGACAATGTGACAAAAGTTTACTTGAGATTTTTGCAAATTTATTAAAAATAAAAAAATTGAGAAAGCACATGTACATAAGTATTCACAGCCTTTGACATGAAGCTCAAAATTGAGCTCAGGTGCATCCTGTTTCCCCTGATCATCCTTGAGATGTTTCTGCAGCTTAATTGGAGTCCACCTGTGGTAAATTCAGTTGATTGGACCTGATTTGGAAAGGCACACACCTGTCTATATAAGGTCCCACAGTTGACAGTTCATGTCAGAGCAAAAACCAAGCATGAAGTCAAAGGAATTGTCTATAGACCTCCGAGACAGGATTGTCTCGAGGCACAAATCTGGGGAAGGTTACAGAAAAATTTGTGCTGCTTTGAAGGTCCCAATGAGCACAGTGGCCTCCATCATCTGTAAGTGGAAAAAGTTCGAAACCACCAGGACTCTTCCTAGAGCTGGCCGGCCATCTAAACTGAGCGATCGGGGGAGAAGGGCCTTAGTCAGGGAGGTGACCAAGAACCTGATGGTCACTCTGTCAGAGCTCCAGAGGTCCTCTGTGGAGAGAGGAGAACCTTCCAGAAGGACAACCATCTCTGCAGCAATCCACCAATCAGGCCTGTATGGTAGAGTGGTCAGACGGAAGCCACTCTTTAGTAAAAGGCACATGGCAGCCCGCCTGGAGTTTGCCAAAAGGCACCTGAAGGACTCTCAGACCATGAGAAAGAAAATTCTCTGGTCTGATGAGACAAAGATTGAACTCTTTGGTGTGAATGCCAGGCGTCACGTTTGGAGGAAACCAGGCACCGCTCATCGCCAGGCCAATACCATCCCTACAGTGAAGCATGGTGGTGGCAGCATCATGCTGTGGGGATGTTTTTCAGCGGCAGGGACTGGGAGACTAGTCAGAATAAAGAGAAAGATGACTGCAGCAATGTACAGAGACATCCTGGGTGAAAACCTGCTCCAGAGCGCTCTTGACCTCAGACTGGGGCAACGATTCATCTTTCAGCAGGACAATGACCCTAAGCACACAGCCAAGATATCAAAGGAGTGGCTTCAGGACAACTCTGTGAATGTCCTTGAGTGGCCCAGCCAGAGCCCAGACTTGAATCCGATTGAACATCTCTGGAGAGATTTTAAAATGGCTGTGCACTGACGCTTCCCATCCAACCTGATGGAGCTTGAGAGGTGCTGCAAAGAGGAATGGGCGAAACTGGCCAAGGATAGGTGTGCCAAGCTTGTGGCATCATATTCAACAAGACTTGAGGCCTTAATCGCTGCCAAAGGTGCATCGACAAAGTATTGAGCAAAGGCTGTGAATACTTACAGTATGTACATGTGATTTCTCAGTTTTTTTATTTTTAATAAATTTGCAAAAACCTCAAGTAAACTTTTTTCACATTGTCATTATGGGGTGTTATGTGTAGAATTCTGAGGAAAAAAATGAATTTAATCCATTTTGGAAGAAGGCTGTAACATAACAAAATGTGGAAAAAGTGATGCGCTGTGAATACTTTCCGGATGCACTCTATCTATCTATCTATCTATCTATCTATCTATCTATCTATCTATCTATCTATCTATCTATCTATCTATCTGTCTGTCTGTCTGTCTGTCTGTCTGTCTGTCTGTCTGTCTTTATTTTTTTTTTTTATTAAAGTGAGCGTATCCATTGAAGGTCAAGTCTATTGCTTGCTCAAAATCATAATTGGAGAAACTGAATGAGATTATGTGATGTTTTGCCTGAATTGATTTACACTGGTTATAATTTGAAATTCTTGTGTTTAGAACAGTAACTTGCAAACAGGTAACTGAGTCCTGTCCCAAACTTTAGTTACTGCTATGTCCAAATGTACAGAATATAAACTGTGAATACAGTGATCCCTCGCTATATCGCGCTTCGCCTTTCGCGGCTTCACTCCATCGCGGATTTTATATGTAAGCATATTTAAATATATATCGCGGATTTTTTGCTGGTTCGCGGATTTCTGCGGACAATGGGTCTTTTAATTTCTGGTACATGCTTCCTCAGTTGGTTTGCCCAGTTGATTTCATACAAGGGACGCTATTGGCAGATGGCTCAGAAGCTAGATTGCTTACTTTTCTCTCTCTCTTGCGCTGACTATCTGTGATCCTGACGTATGGGGATTGAGCAGGGGGGCTGTTCGCACACCTAGACGATACGGACGCTCGTCTAAAAATGCTGAAAGATTATCTTCACATTGCTATCTTTTGTGCAGCTGCTTCCTGAAACGACATGCTGCACAGTGCTTCGCATACTTAAAAGCTCGAAGGGCATGTATTGATTTTTGACTGAAAAACAAACTCTGTCTCTCTCTCTCTCTCTCTCTCTCCCCCTGCTCCTGACGGAGGGGGTGTGAGCTGCCGCCTTCAACAGCTTTGTGCCGCGGTGCTTCGCATACTTAAAAGCCAAACAGCACCATTGATTTGTTTGCTAGAGATTGTTTTCTCTATCTATGTGACATTCTGTGCTCCTGACACGCACTCCTTTGAAGAGGAAGATATGTTTGCATTCTTTTAATTGTGAGACAGAACTGTCATCTCTGTCTTGTCATGGAGCACAGTTTAAACTTTTGAAAAAGAGACAAATGTTTGTTTGCAGTGTTTGAATAACGTTCCTGTCTCTCTACAACCTCCTGTGTTTCTGCGCAAATCTGTGACCCAAGCATGACAATATAAAAATAACCATATAAACATATGGTTTCTACTTCGCGGATTTTCTTATTTCGCGGGTGGCTCTGGAACGCAACCCCCGCGATGGAGGAGGGATTACTGTACTCGCTAGTCCAGTCAGTGTTTCTAGCAAACAAGTTTAGCAGAGGCCTTCTGCTGCTGCAGCAAATTTGTACAAATAATGAAAATCCACAACCATTTCCTACATTGCATTTAATGCTTTTCAAAATATAATACATATATTTTCAATATATATATATATATATATATATATATATATATATATATTAGTGTGTCAGTGTGCTACAGTACAAAAAGAAAGGTTGTTGGTGCACCTCAAAGTAGGAATGAGTTTAGGTGCTGTATATTTCATTGCTTGTCTGTAAGGGCATTAGGATAAATATTCTATAAAGGAAGAAAAGCCATAAGTTGCCGCTATAAATGAATCCTATAATTGACATCTTTATTTTTGCAAACTTGATGGAATTGACTTTAGTGCATGCTGCCAGTTCACTTCAGGCAACAAACTAAAATGACAAAGGAGCAAAAATGAATTTACATTTTATTTCAATTTATTCCAGTCAGTTCACAGATAAATGGTATGTCCTAATGCAGTACCTACATAATTGATACAATATAAAGGTCCCTAAAAAGTTAATAGGTTAAGTCTTTGACACACTCTTACAATATCTCTAAAGAGAAACTTCTTATTTGTAAAGTACAGTACAGTATTAAAAATAAAAAATATTCAATTATAATTACATCATCATTCCTTTGATAACTTGATCAGAACATGATAGGTACAAAATATAGACACACCTAGAACACTCAGATATATTTATGCCTTTCTGTGCTAAAAAGGGCCATATTTAAAAGTATTTTTAAATGTAAAATTTGTTTTGTGTTTCTTATTTGTTAATGTATTTATTTAATTGTTGTTTATTATTAATATTGTTAAACTTTAAATTGAGTTTTGGCCATTATCTGCTATGTTGATCTGACAGACCACACATTTTACAGATTTACGTCCTGTTCCAAACATCAAAATGAAGGGCAGATATTTCTCTTTTAGAATGTTTATCCCTGGAGAGGAAATTTTGTGTTGTAAATCAGTTATAGTGTGATAAGTTAAAAATTCACATTTTTATAAAAAAAAAAGAAAAAAAATATGCTTTCAGTATTATTCTTATTGGCATAAATGTTTAAATAAGGTTCCTTCCAAACACCATAAAAGTGATAAATATTAGCAGTAACCAAAAAATGATAATGAAATCTCAACAGCTAACAGCTCTAGTTTTAATGTAGTAGTAGTAGTAGTAAAAAAGGGATTATTTTTTCAGCTTTTACTGTTTTCAAATAAATGACTACATTATGAACATGCTTTACTGAAGGCACATGTACTATACAATGCCTGGCCAAAAAAAAGGTCACACACTCTAATATTTCGTTGGACCGCCTTTAGATTTGATTACGGCACGCATTCGCTGTGGCATTGTTTCGATAAGCTTCTGCAATGTCACAAGATTTAGTTCCATCCAGTGTTGCATTAATTTTTCACCAAGATCTTGCATGATGGGTGCATCACTTCATCTGCTTCTCTTCTTACCCTGATGTGCCCATCACTCTGGAACAGAGTAAATCTGGGCTCATCAGACCACATGACCTTCTTCCATTGCTCCAGAGTCCAATCTTTATGCTCCCTAGCAAATTGAAGCCTTTTTTTCCGGTTTGCCTCACTGATTAGTGGTTTTTTTACGGCTACACAGCTGTTCAGTCCCAATCCCTTGAGTTCCCTTCGCATTGTGCGTGTGGAAATGCTCTTACTTTCACTATTAAACATAGACCTGAGTTCTACTGTTGTTTTTCTTTGATTTGATTTCACCAAATGTTTAACTGATCGCCGGATTTCAGGATTTTTTTACGGCCACATTTCTTCCTCGAAGACGATGGGTCCCCACTATCCTTTCAGTTTTTAATAATGCGTTGGACAGTTCTTAACCCAATTTTAATAGTTTCTGCAATCTCCTTAGATGTTTTCTCTGCTTGATGCATGCCAATGATTTGACCCTTCTCAAACAGACTAACATCTTTTCCATGACCACGAGATGTGTCTTTCGACATGGTTGTTTAAGAAATGAGAAGCAACTCATTGCACCAGCTGGGATTAAATAACTTGTTGCCAGCTGAAAGATAATCGGCCATGCAGTAATTATCCAATAGGAGGCTCGTACCTATTTGCTTAGTTAAATCCAGGTGGTGACTTTTTTTTTGGCCAGGCAGTGTATATCCAAATGGAGGCCAGGAATTGCTCCTTCACAATATATATCTGGTGGAGAGACTATTTTGTGAGAATAAATTCCAGCGCAATAATGTTTCAAATTCCAACTACATTTTTACCAAAACATTCACTTTAATACACTTTCAAACATCATAAAGACAACACAGAATGCAGTCCCAGATGGCTAGGAAGAACTTAAAAAAAAAAAACCATGGTGAATTGCAATCAATTTGTATTGCTTTACGGTTCTAAATTAGTAGGGAAAAAGAAGAGAACTCTTTCACAGCATTTACACCTTTATTGTTTTCAAAAAAATCAACATATAACTATACCTTACTGAAATGTACATGTTCTCTATACTGTACAGTATATAAGTGAAGGCCACACCTTGTTCTTCCAGAAAATATATATAATGTTGTGAAAGAATTATTCTGTGTCCACCAAGTACAGTGCAAATATTTCAAAATTCAAACCTGTCTTTACAAAAAAAAAATTCTGCTCTAAAATAATAACCCTATCATCATGATAATTTATAATTTACTTTGTAGTGGTATGAGTTCAAGAATGCTTAAAATGATACTGTCCTGGGAAGCAAAACCAATACAAACCAGACTTCATGAAGAGTAAAAACAAAACTTAATTATAAACAATTGTGCACTGTTTCACCCTCTCAATTCCAAAACAATTCTAAAGAATATAAATATTTATAGTTCAAAATTGTATTAGCCAAATGATGATTTTTGCTCCTGTGAAAAAACGACTAACACACACAATTGCAATTTGCATACTTGCTTTCCCTCAGTATATCTTTGTCATCTATATGACACACACATCATTACACAAGTAATTTATTTATTTAGCACATTATTTTGAGTTTGGTTTAATTTGAAACATATACATGATGAAAACTGAGACTGAATAAAGCACCACAATATGAAAAGAACATTCACCCTCAATTGTCTTTACTCTGGAAATAAGCAGAATAACCAAAGAAGTGTAAAATTATTTACACTTTATGAAAAAGTATGTTTGACTCACTGCGGTGGGTTGGCACCCTGCCCGGGATTGGTTCCTGCCTTGTGCCCTGTGTTGGCTGGGATTGGCTCCAGCAGACCCCCGTGACCCTGTGTTCGGATTCAGCGGGTTGGAAAATGGATGGATGGATGTTTGACTCAAAAAAAAAAAAAAATCACCATAAGAATTTTTTTTACATACACCATTCTGCTCAAAACATTGCCAAAGGAGCACATTCTCTTTCTCTTTCAGTATCTTGTGATCAGTAGGCGGTACAAAGCTAAACAATACCTTGTTTAAATTAGCAGAGTGTAGAGAATTTATAAATTTGATTAGAGGAAAGTGTCAGTCATTTTGATTTGCAGAAAGACGATTCAATAGGTGACAAGCAAAGGCAGACCTTGAAACATTCACATTCAAATTGCCTTATCTTGTGACCAATATAACATAGGTAGTCAAGTTTCATGGTATTTGAAACATTTTTATTTACTGGATAAATGTCTGTCTGTCAAAATGACCTTTGTCAGAATTATATGTTTGCAAATGAAGGGTGGGAGTGGGGTAAGCAGTGAATGTCCCTTTTTAAAATGAAGCATTTTGTCTCAATAATCTCCCAGGAAAATACACTATATAAACACTACAAATATTACGAGTATTGGGAAATAATCACAAATGTATGATCAGCTCTTAAACTCCTGGACTACTTAAGCAAGCTGTTATTTTCTAGCTTCTGTGTTTTCGGATCAATGTAGACTTTACAAAACTAATTCTGGTCAGTTTTTATTAGAATGCAGCAAGATATTCCTATATGTTACAGAAGGATAATTTAGTGTTTTTTAAACTTGGTTTTCAAAGTTTTCATCACCACCATGATCTTCTTTCTGTTTTTCAAGGTGACCTGGTCATTTCATTACTTACTAATGAGCACCTTAGTGAGTCTGATACTAGAGTAGTTGCAGCCTTTCATCATTCAGAGTTGCATGCCTGAGTGTTTGTTCTGCGCATTGTTAATTGTCATTATTAGGATACAGTTAAGGAGGTGAACTACACAGAAAAATGCAAATTAATAGGGAAACACCAAAGAGAATTAAGCATTTAAAGCTATAGCAAAAATATGAATATTTGTAAATATCTTAGAAATGTAAAAATCATTCTGCTGTGCTTTTCTGATTTCAAAAAAGTTGAAGAGGAAAACAAAAATCAGTTACTTAAATGATGAGATTAAGAGAGCTCTATTGATTATGAAGCTGGTTGGGAAAACAACCTGTAGCATTAGGAGGTCCCCAGGACTGAGTATGAGAACCAGTGCTAGGCGACCAGTCACTGAAACTGTTATTAGGTACTGTACGTGGAATGCTTAAGGGTGGGGCTGGATCATAATAAATATGTTAAATATTTTCAGGGCAGAATTGTACATTTTCCCATAACTTACACCCAGAATGAATAGTCGTCCAGTTTGTCAGACTGGTACCTAGTTGTAATTTCAGAAAAAAAAATTCTGGGTTTAGTTTATTTGCATGTCTTAAAGTATACACACTGTTTTGTTGCTTTTAATGAACATCTCTTTTCTATGCAAATTTCTGTTTGCAGCTAGATGTATGGCATGGTATGATCTTATGTATGTACAGCAGTGGGTGCCAGAGGGGTGTGATTGGATCAATTTAACCCCTCTCAAATACACACAAAAAGAAGTGTATTCCATTTATTTTTCTTTTTTGCATCAGCCCTAGTGGTTGTTCATCGAGATGAAGAAGCAGGGTACACAACAGAGTTAAAACCATTTAATTGTCCATAGATTGGAACAAATTTCCTAACAGTAACTGTTGCAAAACATGAAATGAAAATCGACTGAACATCATACTGGACATTATAGAACATATTATTGCATATCACCTTTCATACCACAGGTGAATTTGTATTGTTGTAATTTAAAATCAGACTTTAATTTGAAATTATACTTGATTTTTAAATTTCTTTCTAGAAAATTGGTCCTACAGTATTATCAATGCTAATTTAATCAAACCTAATTAATCAAGTTAATTCAGGGTTTTGGGGTATATAATAGAAATTTAAACTGCAAGACAAGTGTGCTTGTCCTTCACAGAACACGCACACATATCCATACCCACACCGAGCCAGTCTAGACTTGCCAATTGACCTAGCCCTAGCATGTCTGTCTTTGGAATCTTGGTGGAAAACTGGAGTACCCAGGGACAATTTTCATCGAAAGTGCTAACCCCATGCAGGCCTGGCCTGCCATCTGGTTATATTTTATACAGTGATTTGAAACTGTTTCATTAGGGAATATGTACCAACCACTTTGGCCTTGTCTAAATAAAATGCTCATTTCGCACATGCAAGGGCAACTTCTGAAAGATTTGAAAAATAATACAAGTATAATTTTTGTAACAATGTGGTACATAAGAAAGTCATCTTTGTGTTCAATTTAAATTGTGAGGATCTAAGGTTCCGATTTGGAATATAGAGTGTCAGACATTCCGGTATATAAGATGGGGCGAGATTATTTAAGGCTTTATAAACCATAAGCAGAATTTTAAAGTCAATTCTGAATGACACAGGTAACCAGTGTAATGACATGAAAACTGAAGAAATGTGCTCGGATTTTCTTTTCCTAGTTAGGATTCTAGCAGCTGCATTCTGCACTAGTTGCAAGCTATTTATGTCTTTTTTGGATAGTCCTGAGAGGAGTGCGTTACAGTATTCTAGTCGACTGAAAGCAAAAGCATGAACTAATTTCTCAGCATCTTTCAATGATATAAGAGGTCTAACTTTTGCTATGCTTCTTAAGTGAAAAAATGCTGTCCTAGTGGTCTGATGAATATGCGATTTAAAATTCAGGTTACAGTCAACAGTTACCCCTAAGTTTTTTACCTCTGTCTTGACTTTTAATCCTAAGGCATCAAATTTATTTCTGATAACCTCATTGTATCCATTATTGCCAATCACTAAAATTTCATTTTTCTCTTTATTTAGCTTGAGAAAATTACTATTCATCCATTCAGAAATACAAGTAAGACATTGTGTTAGTGAATCAAGAGAATCTGGGTCATCAGGTGTTATTGATAAATACAGCTGTGTGTCATCAGCATAGGTAGCTCACGTTGTGCCCTGAGATAATCTGTCCTAATGGAAGCATGTAGATTGAGAAGAGCAGCGGACCCAGGATAGAGCCTTGTGGAACACCATATAGGGTATCATGTGTCTTTGAGTTGTAATTACCACAACTACCAAAGAATTTTCTCCCTGCCAGGTAGGATTCAAACCAAACAGCTTGAGAGTCATTTGTTTAGATCCCAGTCCAGCCACTGACTCTATGGATTTCCTCCCACATCATTGAGAAGTACATGTTAGGACTCTAAACTAATAAGGATACTAATAAGGAACTAATAAACTAATTAGGATCCTAAACTAATAATAATAATAATACATTTTATTTATATAGCGCCTTTCCCATGCTCAAAAACTAACATATGATACGTAAGTGAGTGTGTGCCTATCAGAATTCTACCCCATCTATAGTTACAGCTTGCATTGTGGGTATTACCTCTGCCTCATGCATACCCGTACTGGAAGAAATCGATGTATAACAAGAAAACCGAATACGGTATATCCCCCCTTCAAATAGGACCCTTGAAGGATAAGTTTGGTATTTTCAAGTCAAAGAAATTTCTTCACAAATATGGTATATATGAATTTGCCATGTGAAATTGAGTTCCCAAGTCCAGCATTTTCAATAAATTTTGAAAAGTATCTTGCCTGAACAATGCTTTACATGGAGACAATGGGGGCATGAAGCACCACTAAATAAAAGACTAAAACTTGCCAAATTTGTCATCTTTGAGTTTTAAGAAAAGAAAACATGCCTTCTGTGTTTTCAAAGCATGTTTGTATCAACAAAAGGGGTATAGAAACTATCATTTTATCATACAGTATATTCCTGGTACTATTTTTCTAGGTGTAAGGACAAGTTTTCTTTTCTCTTGTGTGAGTTGTCACATAAATATGGAAGTAAATCAAAACAACAGTAACAACATGGCACAAACAGTTTACTGTGATTTGGTTTTTTCAGAGGAAACTACTCCCCTTGAGGTGAAAGGTTTTTGCAGAAGACTAAGTGCTGAGGTGGTGTGTAGAACTGTTTTTTTTTAAATTGAGTCTATTTTTTTTCTTCAAAAATAACTTGTATGTGCTATTTAAAATGTGCGTTTAATCCCATGATGTGGATCTTTTCTTGACAACTATGTTGATTCGAAAAATATACATATTCAGTAAGTTTTTATTTTCTAGCAATATCTGTACCCTGTGTATTCCAGTGTTAAATGTTAGTGCAGGCAAGATATTTTTTTTAATTTATTGAAAATGCTGGACTGTGGAACACACCTCGCATGGCAAATGGATATATACTAAGTTTGTGAAGAAATAACTTTGATGAAAAATACCAAATTTATCCTTTTAATATATGAAGAAATTAAAACTGTCCAGAAATGTGCCCCTCAAAAATTAGCCAAAACCTAAGTCATCCAGTAGACGTGTCATTATAGTTCAGTGAAATTTTTGAAAATTTTTTATATTTATCTTTTAAAGTGGCTTTCCTGCATTTGAGTAAATGTTCTTATATTAAACTGTTGACTTTAACTTTACTGTGTTTTGTGTCTTCACTATTGCCAACAGCAACACATGAAAGATAATGGTCCCATTTTAGACTGGATGCCAACTAATTTAAAGGGCATAATCAAACACATACACACACAAAAACATTTCTAGTGGCATCTGAGAATAACCTTATTTGTGCTGTTGTGTTGTGGAAAGAAACTGTACTTGATAGGTGAAAACACTCAAATACATGGAGAATATACAATCAAGATCCTGCATTTACTGTGAAGCGGTGTTTCTTAGATTGGGTCACAGACCCAATGTATTGCATGTGATGCATTGCTACATGATTGTGTAGTAAAGTTAGACGAGTTTACTGAAGTACAAATTTTGTGACGAGTGATATACTGCACTATATTTTATGTAATGTTTATTGTGGTAGTATGTTATTTCCCACGGCACAAATGTGTGAAATAGTCAAACTGAAATGACTGAGCACAAAGGTTCTTATAAGAAAGCTGGAGAGAAAAGGGAAAGATACAAATAAGCTTGTGATGTAAAGGGACTATGGAAATGTCAAAACAAAGAGAACTGGTGAAGCACAAGCATGTGCCAATTTTTGAAGTGTTTGGTGGAGGATCAGTGTTGTCAGGGTATATATAGTTTTGTGGCAGTGTTGTATACTAAATACAGTTTCAGTGATCATTGTGTAACTGTTTGGTGCCACATCAAGTGTTTTCAGTTACAGCATACATTGAATCTAAATCTTTAAAAGAGGTTTTGTATTAAGTTCAATGTGCCTGCACAAGGACAGATCACTTCTCTTAACACCAGTAATTGGCAAGGGTAAGGGGTCTTACCAAGACAGGTTAACTTTTAGAGCTATCTGGCCTTCTCCTCACCTATGTTTTCATGTTTAAAAGTGGATGAATGGTGGTAAAGAAGAAGTAGTTGACCTGTACAAGTCTAGCACATAATGGTGATCCAATTTAAAAAGTAAGGGAGAAGGATCCATAGATTATATAAAGGGTTGGCATTAGTCTGCCAGTAATTGTCCTTTTATTTTTTTTCCATGCTTTGTTTCTTTCCTCTCCTACCCTACCAATTCTGTTTTGGTTTATAGCTAAGAAATGTCCTTACTGTATTTTGGGGCAAAAGGTTAGCAGATTTTACTCTTAGGAAAGGTGAATTATTGCATCCCAAAATATCAGTGGTCTGTAAGTTGCTGGGACAATATGCAGGAAGAATGATGGTAGTGCTCCAGGTTTAAAGTACTGCCTTGTTTGTCCACAAGGGAATGGGTGAGTCAGGATTTCAAAGAACATAGTGCTCCTCGTGGCTAGACAACTGAGCTGTTGGGAAGTAGCTGAGGACAGACCAACTGAGTTGAAGGATGTGGGTTTTAGTGTTCTAGGAACATGCAGCAAGAATACTGGCTGTGTGGCTGGATCCAGGGTACTGCTGGGTTGAAAACATGGTAAGGGGGTGAATCATGTTTTCAAGCAGCACAGTACTCACCCAAGGTAAAACATTTGAATTGTTGGCAAGCAGAGGAGAGCAGGCCTATCTCAGCTGAAGAAGGGGATGTATGCCGCACATATATTTTATTGGACCAT
The DNA here is from genome assembly GCF_900747795.2 of Erpetoichthys calabaricus. Taxonomy (NCBI): domain Eukaryota; kingdom Metazoa; phylum Chordata; class Cladistia; order Polypteriformes; family Polypteridae; genus Erpetoichthys; species Erpetoichthys calabaricus. Next base: position 36,435,444 of record NC_041399.2, read on the forward strand.
TGAGGATTATAAGAACATCAGAAAATATCAAAAGGGTGAGACCGTTCACAGATTTCTTAATCAAGATTTATCCTATCACCCATACAAAACACAGTAGTGCATATATTTTTTAAAATAAAAAAAAACTGCCCACTTTAGTTGTTTAAAGGACATCTGCTGATTTCTTAGTCATCTCTAAGTACATTTTGTGTATTACATCAGCCTGTCATTCTGGTACAACTTTTATTTATTTGATCATCTCCGTAGTTTTCCAGACCCAATTCTTGCATATTTCAATGCACACTGCAAACCAAAATACTTAGCTATTGTTACCTCTAAATTATTCTCTCACAGCAGTCACAGTTATAGTAAGAAATTATAAAGATGCATTGCCATAGATATAAAGTGTTTTTGATGCCCTCTTGCTGAATATATAGAATGGGCAGCATTTTTCTTTTCCTTTTTCTTTTTTTAATGTGAGAAATATTCTTGAATGTAAACAAAAACGTTTTTGTGTGTCTGTTTTTTGTCAGTGTGTGGCTCTACTGTCATTATGGGTCTAAGCCTGACTGTAACATTTAGATGCACTAGGCAGTTGCCTAGGACAACAAATCTCTTGGGTTGCACTTTTTTTTTTTAAAAAACAGTACAGACCCAGACTTCCAAACACCCATGCTTAATGCAGCCATCTAATTCCCACCATCCCTATTATATTGTTTTCATATACTATCGATGGCTGATGACCTGCACGTTTTACATTAATACAACATTGTTATGATTATTATTGCAGCAGCCAGCAACCGGAAGCAGTTATGAACTGAATGAGATCAAGTGTCTGCAATGTTACTACATGTGATTGACAGTTCCACAGCTTTTGTGGCCCTGGATATATAAATGGCAGTACACGTGGGCTGTGGGTGTACGATGTTTCCTGATGATTCACATGTGAGAAAAGGAATAGCAAAGAGGTGGCCATAAGTGGTATGAACCCGAAAAAGATTGGCCGGTGATCATCCTGAGTGCATGTGCAGGTGATGGTCGACTTGTCTTGTTTAGCTGCATATTTGTTCTTTTGGTGGCTTTCCCAATCTGGGAGGTTTATCGTTTGGTGGGTGCAGCATCACTCTGTAATCAGTGCATATTCCCAACCCCTCCCTCTCCTGTGGTCACTAACAACAGTGAAGTTTGCATAGTCACATTATATGAATATTAACATGAATAATTTATTTATATACACATACAACCCTCTTTAGGACAGCAACAGCCTTTCATAACAAGCATCGGGGTGAAAGTACATTTCAAGGTGAACACACACATACACTCACTTTGGCCAATTTAGCATTGCCATTCCATCTGACCTGCATGTCTTTGGATTGGAGATGGAAACCAGAGCACCCAGAGGAAATCCGTGCCTACTAGGGGAGAACATGTAAACTCCACACAGTGAGCTGAGCACCTTCTTTCGTGCATGTGCTAATCAACTTGAAACATGCCAATACTCTTTGGCAGTATGATTAGTTAGTATAGCAACCTTTCCTCAAAACCTCTCTTTTATATAAATATTTTATACTTATAAAAAGTGTACTTTTATAAAGTGGAAACTGTCCTGTTGTAGGCGCTAATAATATGTGTGTGTCCTTAGGATTCATATAATTCACAGCAACCATATCATTGAAGAGAGAGTGAGCTGAAACAGTGAATTTGAAAGAAATATTTTCTAATTTCGTAAGATAAAGTCAGTAGAAAAAAGTATTGAATTGCTGCTATTTGCATTTGTATAATTGTAAAGGACTTTAAACATATTATTTACTTTTTAAAACTGTTTTTCTCTTTGTTTTATGACCCTGAAGCTATAATCAAGCAACTGACCTATTTATTAGTATGTTATAAAATTTGTTGTTTATATATTACTTGTGTTTACACATTTTGTAAATGAATTCTACTCTGTGCTAAAATGTGCAGTCAAATTTACATTCATCTACTAATATCTGGTAAACTGCTAGTTTTCTTTAGCTTCATTTACCAAGAATTGTGAAATTCATCAAAACAAATATATCCCTATTGTCCACATAAAATGGACACATGAATGTGGATATATGTATAAATATAAAATCTATTTAAACTACTAGGTTATATACAGAGTGATAGGGGTGGTGATTGGACTTGCATTACAGCGTCGCTTATGGCAGCCAAAATGCTAGAGTCGACCCTGCTTGGTTCCAAGTATGGTGTCAGCTTTCTTATTTTAGTCCTCAAATTGAAAGGTTTATAAGCCCATACTGTAATGAAGCATAAAAGTTGATAATTACAAAACATTTGGAGAGTTATGTAACCAAATGTGTGTTTAAACATTAATTCATACCTTAAAACAGCTTTCATGTGTAAGGTAATATTAATGTTATAAGCCAGTTAACTATGAAAGGTTGATTTTTGCGGGCACAACAATCGGTACTATTGATGTAATACACTGTACATGTGTTGTCATCAATTGGTAGTTAGTGGTTCTTCCAATAAAATGTTTTGTTTGTGTAAGTCAGAGAAGCGAGATTGCGTTGGTTTGGACATGTGCAGAGGAGAAATGCTGGGTATATTGGGAGAAGGATGTTAAGGATAGAGCCGCCAGGGAAGAGGATAAGAGGAAGGCCTAAGAGAAGGTTTATGGATGTGGTGAGAGATTACGTGCAGGTGATGGGTGTAACAGAGCAAGATGTAGAGGACAGAAAGATATGGAAGAAGATGATCTGCTGTGGTAACCTCTAACGGGAGCAGCCGAAAGAAGATGATGTTTGTGTAAGAGGATGCAGCCAATTTTAGTAACAATTTTTGCACAAAGTTGTTAAAAATGTGTGCTTGCAGCTGCTGCAAAACAATTAAAAATAATAGTACAAATGTTACTACATTGAAGATTAAATAACAGACTTTCACTTGTAATCTACAGTTCTATAATTTAATTACTTTTACAGTTTAATTAAAAAAAAAACTAGTCAGTTATCACCTTGTCTTATGTTCCTGACACATTTTTTGCAGTTCTTTTGTTATTGACATTCAATTGGATGGTTTCTGGTATTTCATAAAGAACTTCATGCTGGCTTTATGACTTTTTGCCAATTATGCCTTAGAGCTATCGTGATTTGTCCTTGGACTGTTCCTACTGTCTTGTGCTTTCCACTTTCAAATGTTATTACACAATGCACACCTAACAATGTCTTTTAAAGCCGGAGTCACTACAACCTAAAAGTGTGCCTATCACAGTCCCACAAGAATTTAATTGCATGCGTTTTAAACAGCCACGTTACATGACTGAAGTACTGCATAGCATGTTTAATTAAAAAAAATAGTAATTAAAATGCATAAAATTCACAATTTCTACCTCAATAGTTTGTTAGTTTTTCCAATTATATTGCTTAGGATGTAAAGCAGTTCTTCAACCCACACCTTTGAGACACCTAAAATTATATTGTATTTAACCATGCAGAACTCTGTTTTGTAAGTTATGAAAGACAAAATGAGTATATCTGGTTATGAATTTCTCATTTTAGCTGCTTTTTTTTTCTTCTGTATTTGACAAATAATAGTTACAGACTTCATTAAATGTACTCCTGTTTAAAAGCAGTAACCAACCTAAAAATATCTGGAAAAATGTCAATAGAATATATTACATTGACAAGAATTCTAGTATTTGCTGAATTTTGAAGTTAATTTAAATTCAGAATACTGTCGTTTATATTCTGTACATAAAGTACTACAAACCTTTTATAATGGTTGTTTTCAAAAAGCATTTTTAATGATATCTCAATTTTTATAAATGAGTCGTCATCATCATCATTCATTAACATTTTCTTTACACTTTCCTTGGTGGGGGTAATAGTAGCAATAATTTAGGCTAACATGCACCTCCTATATCCAGCAACTTTTTCTAGCCTTTCATAGTTAATACCCAGACATTTCTAGGACATATCAGAGATGTAATCCCTCCAGCATATTCTGACTTTGTCTTCTCCCAATTATCTGTGCATTGTACACCTCCTGTAAGAGGTGTCGGTTCATGTTAACTTCCTTCTACGGTCAACTTGACCACATCCTCTTAATCTTAAAAAGCAGCAGTTTTGTTCTGAGGTCTTCCCATACTGCTAACTACCCTGTGGAGAAACATCAAGAAACTTGCTTGCTGTTGCATTTCAGAGAGAGAGAATTCATAAATTATTTTTATTACAATATTTATCCAACGAAACATAACATTCTCATTCTTGCTTAATCCAATTCAGTGTCATGGGGGAGTTGGAACCTATCCTGGTATTTATTGCTGTTTACATAATGTATGGCTGAGATAGTGAGTTTTCTGTTTTATTAGTATATGAAATATGGATGGATGGGGTAAATCATACATAGATCATTCAAAACTGAAATAATAATGCAAAGTCAGCATCAATACATGTAGAGAAAAACTAGAAAGTAAAAATTTTAAATTCTATAAGCTGCTTTTACCAGACTAGAGGCACTTTCTATATAGGAATATCATTGTTCAAATTGACATCATTTTAACATTGTGGACTGAAGAGAATGTGTTTATGATGAGAATGCAGACATTTTCATGAGATTGTTGTTTCAGATATAATGAGGCACCCATGAGTTTGAAAGAAATATCACATTATAGGATACATGTTATTGTTGAGGAAAGTGGCTTATTAAACTCTTTGAACTGGACCTTTTATTAAATTAGTAGACCTGCATAATGTAAGGAATGGAAATTGCCCAACTTACTGTATTACCAAACATTAGAAGCTGTGGAGTTTCTTGGACTGCTGCTTACTATTTATAGGGTACATGGTAAAAAAATTGCATTTCAGTTCCTCTTTCAATACTCTGTTTATCAGAAGAATGATAATGCTTTTCACACCAAAAGATGCACAAAGGGTATTAGCTGTTGTTACGAATGGCTTATAAACAGTAAATAGGTTTTGTTCTATCCTACAAACCTATAACTTATTATGATAACTTATTTTCAGTTATTTCCTCCTTCCTTTGCTATTTCTTCTTGTAGTACAAACTACACAATCTTTTCATGACATTGCTGGATCATATGTATTTTTGCACTGTTTCTCTTTGCTTTTCTTTTATCTTTTTCATGCTGATATTACCATATACAAGTGAGTTTGCCCCTCCTTTTAATTACTGTTATCTTTTGCTATTCAGCCACCTGGCAATATTGCACCTCATCATAATCGTTGAAGTCGCCTTTTGCTATATTAATAGCTAACAAAGCTATCCTTCTTTAAAACTGTAAAAACAAAAAGAGGGCAAATAGGAAGGCGTTTAAGTATTGAAAATTCCAAATACTTTGTGTAACCCTTTGACTGGTGTTTTAAGTAGTATTATTGTTCCAGATTCTGTTTTGAGGTGTGAGGTGAAAACAATGTAAGTTTTTCCTAGTAACATTCCCATGGATGCAAATGAAAATTTACTTGGTTTTAAAATATCATATTTATTTCCAATTCTGTTAGATTCTGTTAAGCCTTAAAAGTTCCTGTTTTCACTTTAGATACAGTTCCGTGAACAGTGTGGACAAATAAAATTTTATGATTTTTTTCTTAGCTGTAGTCACTTGAATGCGAATGAAAATTTAGCAGTTTTAATATATTAATTTTAATTCAGTGTTCTAAAATATTTACTTTGATCCAACAGCTTTTTAAAATGACTGTTTTCACATGAGAATTAATTTCATAACATTTTTCACTGTTTATACTATGGATAACCGAATAGCAGTAATTACTTTTGCTCACACAAATCATACAAGGTACAACCAGTAAATTCTTGAGAATTCTAATCTTGTCTTGACAAGAACAGGGTTAAAGTAAAGGTAAACGTTTTCATGTAATTATCAGCAGAGCTGCAGCTGTCATCAGTAATGCATTCTGACAGTGAAGGCGCTGCCTTCCGTGAGGGATTGGTGCCTCTGAGGAGGTATGTGGGAAGAGATCCTCCCACACTTGCGTTCCCACTGTTGTAAACCCTGTCATAAAGACCTTTCCTGCTAGTGTAGGTCCTGTTAGATGAGACAACTCATCATTGCCTGATGTTTATAATGTAAAAACACACCTGAATAACGTTTGCCTCTGTCAAAATGTGTGTTTTTCTTTGCATGACTGGAATTTGGGTATTTGATCTGTTCATTGTGATGTTTCTAAAAGCATTTATAAGCACCGAAGAATGTTCTTCATATTAAATATACAGCTGGTAAAACAGAACAAATTATCATTATTTGTCCTGAAATGCTCCAATTGCTGTAAAAAGATATACAATAATAATTACATAAACTTTTCAGGATGGCATTCATATTCGAAAGACTCTGTATAAAATAAATTTGTTTTTGCCTCAATAAAACACTTTAAATTTCAGAATTATTTTCAAAATTGCACTACTCAGACATTAGGATGCTAGCATATAAAATTATTGAGGCATGCACTTTGGAAGCTCATAACCTCAAAACAAAAACGTGAATGAATATTCCTAGTGTAAATGAAAGTTTAGTTGAATATTTCATTATAGGAACATTACAGTAAGAGCTAATTGATAAAAAGTAAAATAAAGCTTATACCTTTTTAAATGTAAATTGTTCAAGCTTGAATTTCATATTTGATATTTTCTGTTGAACATGTATATACAATATGCTGAATTAATTCAAATTTTATTATTGTAGGGGTGGCCTGGCTGAACAACTAAATCGTCTTCAGTGCAGAGAGAGATCAGCTATATCCTTCTGGAGACATCAGTACTTTTCAAATCGTAAAGATTGCTCAGGTAATATTGCCCCATCTGCATCAAAACTGAAAAATTATGTATGTAATGATATTAGAGCATGTCATGCAGATTTTTTTTTTTTGTTTTACAACTAAAAACAACCACACAATTAGAAAGAAGCAAGTATATTTTTTTATGCAACATCGGTTTTACTATGAGTAAAAGTAAAAAGTGAGTAACATAACAAGTTCCATGTGCAGATGTACAGTATTTTCTTCTGAAACAAATTAAAAGCACAAAAACCCACAACTCTTAAGTTATGTCAAACCCTTCTAGGTCTCTAAAAGTTAAACAATTCATGATGGGACCACTCATGTGTTAGTTATTTCAGTGGGGTGAGTCTTTAAATGACTGAATGACTATAATATAAACCAGTTGCATTGATCTGTTTACCACACATTGCAAGAGCATTTTTTTTCCATATACAATACAAGAGATTGGCAGTTCTCATTATATAATGATTTTAAAATCAATATATGTAATATCATGGAGCAGTGGTAGCACTGCAGCCTCTCAGTAAGGAGACCTGGGTTCACTTCCCGGGTCCTCCCTGCATGGAGTTTGCATGTTCTCCCCGTGTCTACGTGGGTTTCCTCCGGGTGCTCCGGTTTCCTCCCACCATCCAAAGACATGCCGGTTAGGTGCATTGGCGATCCTAAATTGTCCCTAGTGTGTGCTTGGTGTGTGTGTGTGCCCGTGCCCTGCGGTGGGCTGGCGCCCTGCCCGGGGTTTGTTCCTGCCTTGTGCCCTATGTTGGCTGGGATTGGCTCCAGCAGACCCCTGTGCCCCTGTGTTAGTATATAGCGGATTGGATAATGGATGGATGGATGGATCATGAAACTATTCTGAAATATTTTTTAACATACTCATTATATTTCAGATTCTGCTGTGGGTATTAGCTCTATAGTACCTCAAGAATTTCCCTCCTAATTTTATTATTTTTATGATAGTAGGTTAATTGCATAAGTATTGCAATGTTAGAAAGTGAATGTCGTAAACACACCACAATAAGCACATGCACAACTTAAAATAATGTAATAATAAAAAGATGGCTTTGGATTCTCATGATGTACTTGTTTTCTAAAATTATGTTGTTTTTGAAAAATTAAATGTCACTCTAGTGCTGCTAGTAGGATGACGCTATATGTTGTACTGCAGTCCCAGAGGTTTTATGGCAACTATGATAAGCATGTCTATCAGATATTCTGTTCTATCCTTGGTTGCTGGAAACGAATATGTTAGTCTTATTCCATCAGTGATCAAGAAAGATGATGCCTTGAATTGCCTTCAGACAGTTAATTTGGAACACACAATGAGCCCTCCAATAGTATTTGTCCATGTAAAGTAAGGCTGGCATGAGGGCTGCATTGAAGGTTATCAAAAAAAATTTTTCTTTTTCAGCAAGCACCATCGTAAGTTTGCAAATGCCAGTTGACCACTGCTAATCCCTGGTTTGGAAAGATAGAGAACTTTAATAAATTTCTTTTCATTACATTGAATTACTTCCATGCTACATTGTTCCAGTTTCCAAATGTAGTATGCTCTGAGCAAAAAGTCAGGGTCTGGTGTGTGTCCAATCAATCTAATAACATACAAATAAGGTTTATACCAGTGTAGCTGTGTTTTTGTCACCCATAGATTGTGCAGCTGGCTGTAAACCAGGTTTATATTTGCATGAAGTATTGCATTCTTACTTCTCAAAGACATTTGTGAAAGTTAGTCACGTTACAGCTATCAGACAATTTTGTTTCATATGGAACACCATTTAGCTTCAGACTAAAGACTTAGAAAGTGTACTTAAACAGTTTCCATTAACTTATTGTTAAAAATGCAAGTACACTTTCTAAAATACACTAAAGCTTAATAATGAATAACGCATTACATACAGCATATGATTAGTGGTCTGTTCCTTGTTTTCTACTTCAACATAAAAATATTTTAGAAATGTTTATAACAGCTGTATAGAGATACTTAATAGCAAATGTTTCCAAATAGGGTTAAAATATATCAGATCTTTGTTTAGATATTTTGCAAGATTAAAGGTTGATGGAAATTTTAATTATATTTCAAAATTATATAGTAATGGTTTTGTAAATAGATTCTTCTTATACATTGTTATATTAAGTATTTCAAAAGATAAAAAGCATTCATCCAGATAGGCCTGTGCCAAAGGAACGTGCATAATTATTTTTCTAATTGACATGGGTGTGCAACTGAGTAAAGCCATATGTCATGTACATTGATTGGTTGGATTGGGAGACAGTGAATATGAGAAGTCTACAAAGCCTTACTGAAATTTCCACTTTTGTTGTGACTGAACTCAAGAAAAACTCTGTTTTTATCAACTTTTGTATAATATAACAAAATTAAATTCAAAGGTAAACTTACATTATTATGATTTGCCCTAAATAGAATTAGCTATTTCCCAAGAATTTCCCCAAATGTTTCTTAGTTACATAATGCACGATTTCATCATTCCAAAAAGAGCTAACGAAAAAACAAAAGAAAAAAAAAAGTAAAATAAGATAACTTGTTTTAGAAAGGTACTGATTTAGGCTATAATAAGGAGCTACAAAAATATATGGCAGTAACAGGCTACTCCCTGAATGTTATAATCGTTCTGAATATACAGTAATTTACAAGTAAAAGTTGTGCATATATTAGCCAGATAGAAAGCAATTTTATACTAAAGGACGTATCTAAACCCATGTATATTTTGCAAAATAAAAAAAAGTCATGCTCAATTTCTCCAGACCATATGGGAAAGTGTATAGGTAATTCAATGAAAATTGAAATGAGTTTGAACCTTTCTGTAAATAAAAGTATAGAAAACTGTAAATTCTAAGTGTGCTGATTTAGTGCAGACTGTACAAACCGTATCAACAGATTTACTTTGTAATCATTGAGTACTAAACATTTTTAACTCTTATTTTTTTATCGACACCATTTATTTTTCAGTTAAATTATGTAGGTTACCTATTTTTGTATATTAAAGGTGAAAAATGGTCCGACATTTGTGTTTCAGCAAAAGGCAAAATGTTTTTAAGCATGCATATCCACTTTACATGTGATGAAAACAATAATCCCACTACCCCTTTGTATAATGTAAACTGTACTGTAAGAGTACATTATGTAAAAAATAAAAACAAAACATTAAATTAAAGACAGAGTCCCATTTACTGCTGTCTTTTGAAATTCTTATGGACACATTCTTGTAAGTAAAAGCTAACACCAAATATTTTCATTTATGTATATCTTTCCAAACAATTCTGTATCTGATTTTTTTTTTTACTCATGGCTGTGTTCAGCTTAAAGGTTCAGAGAGCTACTGAACATGTCAGCATATATGGGCAGAAGGCAAAACTAATTCTTGGTCCCACAAGTCAAATGTCACATTGCTCAAATATATTATCATCAATTGACATACCAAAACAGCGTGTCTTTGATTAAAGACAGGATGCAGAAGTCCCTAGAGAATCTCCCTGTTAGCATGGCAAAAACATGTAGTCTATGCCCAGTACAGAATTTGAACTGAGATACAAAAACAGTGAGGCAGAAAAACTGCATACAGTGCCAATGCATTGCTTGAATCATCATAAAACATTCATGTTATATCAAAAATGTGAAAACTAGTGTGTCCACTGATCAGTAAATAATATATTTGAATACAGTGGTTATAATCAGTTTTCTCTGGATCAGTTGCTTTAACTTGGACTATAACTTACAACAAATACGAAGACATCAGCTTTCTTTCAGTATTATAATAGTCTAGGAGGTAACTTGATAGTGTTGTATTTCATAAAAATGCTAAATGTTTTAGTTTCAATGGAGTATGGTTATTTTGGAACTGTTGATAGAGTAATATATGTGGATGAAGGTTGTGTTGACTATGGTAACTTTCAGGGCTGCATTATTATTTTTTATTGAAGTATCTCTTCATAAAGATTAAATCTAACAGCTTTTCAAAGTACCATGGATTTGATACTTGTACTTAACCTTTCAGTAACTACCCAAGTGAGAAAGAAGATGTCAGCTAGCCATTAACAGTAGACCTTTCCCCTCAAAAGTACCTACAAAAATTCGGCAGCTACCCCAGTCCAATGGTCAAACTTAAAACTCTCACTGCTTTCACTTAGAAATATAAGCCTCAAGTACCTAACAGGCTAGTTTATATATTGTGTTAATTGCATTTTCATAGGTAAAATACATTAATCTACCATTTATATTGAGAGTGATCTCTCATTTAAAAGGCATTTATGTATGCCTAGACCTAAAGTGTGCTTTTCAGCTTGACAAAGTTAACAGTTGTTTACTTCTGACCAGCAATATTGCTGCTTTAGCAGTTTTTTTAGACCTTAAAAGTTAGACATTACCTCTGTGTGCATTTTTTCTGTTTTACAAAAGAAAAGAACAAAATCCTCTAAACATGAATAATTTTAGGTAGTTACGAATTCTTCACTATTAGCTAGTGCATTCTTGCCCAGTCTAGACATACTTGACATGTTTTCAGTCATTCTGTAAACAATTGTAGGAATAATAACTATATGGAAGCTGGCTGATGGTATGATTGTGTAGTCCAAATGAATGCCTAAACTTGTCAAGCTGTAGGTGAGGTAGAAGATATAACTACCATAAACATGTGTTAGCTGTTTAAAATAGGAAACACTTTAATATGCAATAGCTTCATTTTTCCTTCAAATATTTAACTTATATAGAAAGCACAAGTTATCCTATGTATGGTGCCTAGTGATTACAAGAATATAACACCTTTCTTTCTGTGGAGATGGCAGTTAATGAAGTTTATATGCTGTTGAATTAGTTTGATTATCCTTGAATTACCCTATTTTTATTTGGGTCTTGTTTCTAGTCATGTTTTTGCAATCAGAAATTAAAATGTATATACATTATATATATACAACCTGCATTACTTAGGGCCTGTATTTAAATTTTTAACCAGTTAAACATACAGTTTTAAATTACTTTTATACGTTTTACAAACTTCCTCATTAATAGATAATTTACTGTATTTACCAGTGAAACTAATATGCAAGAAAACAATATAAATGAAGCAATTTGTGTACAGCAAAATCAGTGTTACTTTGTTGCCAGTAGAAAAATCGCAAAATTTCAATCGTCTATTTATTTATTTTATTTCATTTCTAAATTACCCATGTTTTCTTACCTGATTTTAATTATTAAGCAGTATTGTTTCTAATCTGCTAACACAAGGTGATTGGGTACCTAAGAAGCAAGTGATTTGCGATGTTAGAAGAGAACCATGTTGGGTGATAAAAATTGCATTGACTTAAGGGACCCCAGTAGCCATAAAAACATTGTACAGTACTAAAGCCAAACATTTCATCTCCTGATTTCTTTAGTCTTCATTGTGTAAGTCTTAAACCATCTAAAAGTGTTTTCTGTTTAGCCTGTTTTAGTTGATCAACTTTTTATAAAGGTTTATACCTTTTGTAAGGAAACTTGCTAATAAGGTGTTTAATATATTACATATGTCATATAAATAAAATAATATATTACAGTACATAACTTACATTGTGTCAATTACTTACAAATTTAACTTCACTGAAATGTAATCTTTAGAGTTTTAAAGTGTCTTTGTGTAGTATTATTCAGAAGCTATCAATAAAACCTACTTAAATGACAATAAATGAATATAGTTTTGAAAATGATAGCTTAAAAATATAGCTTAATTTTGAAGCACATGAAAAACATTTTCATGTGAATATTGGGTTACGATACATAGTTTGCATCCATTATCTAAAGCTGGTAAGAATGTAAAGTAAAAGGTACAGAAGTTGTAACTTGGGCACTTTCTAATACTATTGTACTGTATTTGCAGAATGTAAAAATAAACATAGTGTACCTATTGCATGCATTAAACGTTTTGTTGCTGTTTCTCATCTAAGGTCTTTTTTTGCACATTATTGCATTTCACATTATTTTATTTTTACACAAATAGGATGAAAATCCTTTTTATTTAGGTTAATTTGTTTGTTTACTTTTTAAGTCAGTTAATGACTGTTCGTTTGTTATCCTCATAAGGAAGAGAATGATGGAGTAGGTTGTGATTAAGTGCATATAGATCTTAATTATAAGGTTCAAGACATTTACATAGCAGTCCATAATGCTTTTGTCTTTGGAAAAAGTAGCATTAAATGCACATTGCAGAGTTATGTGTTTGTTTCAAGCATGGTGTTGGTTTTCCACATTAAAAATGTGCTCACCAGTAGCTTTGTATTGCAGGGTGGAAATAATTTACAAGTTTACATTGATTTATTGCAGGCACTTCAATTCACAAACTCTCTTTCACTCATTGGAGGTTGGTTTGTGGTGAAATGAAAGCATTCAGGAAATACACAATTATTTTTGTTGATAACACTTTAAACAAAGTAATGCCTTTGTTTAACATGGCAAGAATGCAAAAGCAATATGTAGGCGACAGGAAGTTTTCTGTGTGGGTTTTCTTATTTTTCCATCTTGTAACTAAAAAGCAGTCTTTCTTTCTATCAGTACTGTTAGGTGTAAACGGCCAGAAAACAAATCTATACATGCTAGTTGTGTCATGCATTTAGTGTTCTTTGTATGAATAAGTAGTAATGTACAGTATCTATTGGATTTGTTTCCACAAGAAAACAAGTTAAACAAAAGCATTCATTTAGTCGCATGTAGAGGTGGAAAAATCAAACAGGCTTATGACATGATATGCTGGGCTGTCCTTATCAAAGCATTTCTTTGCATTCTAGATTTGTTGGCACTACTACTACAGTACTACAGTGATGCACTGTTTAGTGCTGCTTAATTACATACTTTGTGCAGATCCAAGCTTGGTCACTATCACAGTGGATTTATCTCCAGATGGACCATTTGTGTTGATATTAACATTACCAATATTGAAGAACTTACATAATAAAACACAATAGGGTTAGTAATTTTATTTTTCGTCAATGAACATTTGAATTTTTTATAGCGAGTTTGAATTTATTACTTTTTGTATTGTACCATCCTAGCTTATCATAAACCAAGAATGAAATGCACTCAGCAACTGAAAATAATTCAGCCAAACAGAAAGAATGCAAATATTCTGAACCCTTATCATAATGTGAAGTTTATTAATCACACTTAAGTTATTGACAAGTTGTGTGTCTTCATACAATGCATGTGCAGAAGCATTGTACCTTTTTATAAAGAAAATCTAAATTAACTCAATGTTTTTGGATAAAATGTTTTACAGTCCTAGAAACTGGAAAGGCACAGAATTTTAGATATTTTTGGATAATCTGTTGCCCCAGTTTAAAATAATGTATACTTATTGTATTCTTAATATATTTTTGTAATAGCTTGATTAAAGTTGTAAAACTAAGTTGTGTCAATGTTTTGAATGATGCAAGTTTAGATAATAAACTTTCTCTATTCCCCTCTTGAATGCATCTCTCCATTGTGTTCCATCATTTATATCTAAACTGCGCCTTTATTGACTTTTTGATACAGTTTTCTCCAAACACTTAAAATTTCTTATAATACAACATTAACATATCTGTTTTTTTTTTTTAAGAAGTAAAAGTGCTTTAAAGAAAATTCACACTTTTGTGGCTACTGACTTTTCTTTTGGTGGCTAAGTAAAATAGTGGAATAGCTGAAAACCTAGCATGAACTGAATCATTACAGATGATCTGGACAGAATTCAGACTTGTGGCAGGTGAAATTTAATTTACGTATTAAGTTTTGCGTGAAATAAGTAAAAATGTTAGATCTGATTTCACAATGGAAAGCATACTATATGAAAGGGCTTATAGGGGACTAATTAATGTTTAAATTATTATGCTTTTAGAACAATAAGTCAGGCTTTGTTTTTAACAGCAGTTACCAGTAGAGGAAATGTTCTCAAACAAAGCCAAAATTTTGTATCGAAACGTCAGTCCTGTCTTTTACCAAATCCTTAAACTGTTAGACATATTTTAAAAGCGAAGTACATACCACCAGACAGATTTATTTTTTATCTGCAATCTTAGATAACAAGAAGTACATTATGCTGACCTTTTGAGCTGTAATGGTACAGAGTACACATGTCATGTACTCCCGGCTGTCCTCCATAGCAACACCCTGACATACCAAGACAATAATGGTATTGCAGTAAGTGGTGATTTATTTTTAACGTTACGAAAACTATCTGAACCAGAAAATAAACATTACATTTGGATTGTCCAACATTAAAAACCCAAATACAGCCCAAAATAACCATGAAGGATATTAAACAAGATCATAATCAATTCAAATTGAACCCAAACGATAACACACATCCAGGTGAAATACAGCAGTTATTATGAAGATTAATAGAATGTTAGGTTACATTGCATAATGTGTCTAATTGAAATTGAGAAATGTTCTTAAACTTTAAAATTTACTATTGAGGCATCATCTCAAATATGGCTCTGCTATCTGTATTATAAATAAGAATATAAAAGATCTACAGACAATCCAGGGAAAAGTAACTAAACTAATTTTAGGACAACAGGGAATGAGCTGTGAGGAAAGATTGAATGAATTGAATAAGCAAATGGAGGTTAATAGGATACATATAAGAGATTTTCAGAACTATGAAGGAAATTAGTACGGTGCCTTCTAGCTGATGCTTTCAAGTGAATAAGTACATTAACAAGTACATAAAGACAAACATGGAGGCTGGTTAAGGGTTAGTTTTCAACAAATTTTGGAAAGTTTTCCTTCACATAGAGAGCCATAGATATGTGGGTTAAAACTCAAATAAGGTCAGATTTCTCAAACCTTGAGCTACAGTTTCCTAGGTCCTCTAAGGCAGTGGTCCCCAACCTTTTTGACAGCAAGGACCACTTTATTAGATGCAAATTTTTCCACGGACCGGTCGGGGTGGGGGGGGTGGGGGGCAGTTTTATACACAGTTTACATAACATTTCTATTATTATTAAAGTTATTAAGCAGTTCGCATACGTTTGCAATCTGAGATTTTTCTTCTTTTTTTGCATATAACAAAAACATATGCTTTACATTTGCCAATCCAACAGATTGCACATCACAAACATTAACACTGCAATCTTTTTTTCGTGTCTGCCATTTCTATAGGAGGGTGACAATGAGTTAAATTCCAATGGATGTTTTTCAAATGTTGACAAGCAATAAGCAAAAGGAATCAATGAAAACCACAGACAACAAAAACAGCTAAAAAAAAAAAAAAACTGTACGAGGAAAGTTCGAAGAGAGATTTTTTTACAATGTTTCTGTTTGGGGATCGTTGTGCAAACGTGCACAACTGAGCTGCGACTACAGATCTAATTGCTCTGTGGATGATTCGTTCAAGTATTTCAAGGTCACTTCGTTGTAATGAAAGCATCTGTTGAATGTACTTCGTAGTAACGTGATTTCTATAGACTCATGTCATATGGGGAAACTGTTGGAACCATAAAAATACTTTGTTGTAATAGTCTCTCACCACGGTCTCTCTCCTCTCTCTGCACCGCTGCAAAGCCCCGCCCGCCAAGCGTTCTGAAAAGTCTGAGTGAGTCGCCGTTGCCGGCAGTTCTCTCGCGGCCCGGCTGTCAGACGGCTGCGGACCGGTAGTGGGCCGCGGACCAGGGGTTGGGGACCCCTGCTCTAAGGAACTGTCTGGCCAATCAGGCAATATAATCCTTATAAACCTTGTAGTATCTCCTATAGTATCTCTAGGTTTACCTCAGCCTCCGGAAGGTAAAAGTACATATAAATTGTGCTTGTTGGAATCTTGCATGTGATGTTGGCTGCTACTTTATATGAATTAGAAATCACGGTATTAAGCAATATGCATTTTATGTGCTCTGTAGGACTATTGGCTGTTGGATGGATGTTGTGGTATAACTCTAGATTCAAGTGATAGGTCTTTTTCAACCAATATCTATCTACGTGATGTAATATAACTGACTCAGAATAAATACATGTGAGTAAATAAATGATTTTATCTCATTTTGGTGAAAATATATTCACATGTACTTAGTGACATTCGCTAAGCCTGACTGCTGAAATTTCAGTGGAAACTGCCTGTGGGTCAAAAGTGTGCAGTATCATCAAATGAAAGGCTTGCATCAAGGCAGTTCTAGTGGTGGGACTATTGGCATGTTATGCAAGAGCTGCAGAATAAGGATGCTGAAGTAAAATAAGAAGGTTAATGCTACAAAAGACTTAACTATATAGCGTATGCCTTATTTGGCTGTATTGATTCCCCCTGCTATTTATTCTTGTTAAAATTTAAAAAAAAATTAGTTTGCTTTACTTTTCCCATAAGCTATTTTGCGAGGATGTGCATTATCTACCAAGAGGTATCCTATTGCATAGCAGTGAATTGTTTATGTAATACACATAAAACAGTTTCCTAGTAGTTTTGCATTATTTTCCTGTTGTGCCCATCTCATTACATTTGCAAATGGGTTTGAAATACAGCAGGCCATTTTGTATTATATGATAAAATCTTTATTATAAATACAGAGCAATAAGGGGAAGAGTTTACATTCTTAGGCTACCCATGTCTGTTTCTCATCAGTCATAAATGGGCTCCATTCTGTTCTGAAAAGCTATAAAGTAAGTATAGGCTCAGGGAACATATTCATCCATGAAGGGCATTTTTCAGTTCTACACAATCTCTTTATGTAGAGAGGTTGTGGTGAATGTGTTAGTGTAGAGTGATAAACGAGAAGTTGCTAAGTGAACATTTGTTTATAGTGCATAAAGATTTAGTGGTTTGGAAAATACATTTACAAATACTGAACCAGCTGATTTAGATTTGATGGAAGGCTATAATTACAAGTATTTTAACAAAACATTTAAAAAACATTGTTTAAAAAAAACAATGTGTTCTCAGAGTTCTGCTTTTGAGCACATTGAAACTGTCCCGACTGTGGTTGCAGTGATGGTGCCAGTGCTTGCAAACGTAAACTGATATGAACTTGTTACTGTTTACACTGTATGCCCTTGAGGAAAAAAGATAAACTTAACAGTTTCTAAACATACTTTAGCTTGCATTTATTTTCAGTTGTGTCGCTGATGGTTTTTAAATTTTTATTTTTATTTTTTCTCGCCTTTTACACATTTTTAATATTCTGGCTTTTAAAAGTAATTTTCTTAATATTACAAAGTACAATATTGGCTTAAGTGTCCAAAAAATGCACAAGTGCTCTAAAGCTAAGACCTTGAACCTTGAACTGATTGACTGAGTCATACACTTACTATGCATTCTTTTTAATCTGTCCTTCATGTGACTCAGTTTATGTTTGCACGTCATCATAGTTCACAACGCTGGTTTAACCTGTTTTTAACCACTCCTGCCATGTGGAAATGAACAGTGTTAACGTCACACTGCAAGGGGTGCTGGCAGGCTGGGGAAGAAAGTACCTGAAGTACTTTATAAGATCCTATTTTTTTTTTCGTACCATAGACATAATATCTCCCTGTCATCAAAAAGAAATAACAAAACATTTTTACTTTTTTTGTGCAGTTGTTTTGAAGTTATTGGCTCCTGACTTAATTTGTTTCTAAAGCCACTATTCTTTGTATTATTTAGTTAGTCGGTTCACAACTACATATCTAGGTATTTTTCATGTAATCCCAATAAAGACTATAGATTTACCTTTTTTATGTATGTGTTTGGTAATTTATCAGCACTTAATCCAGATGTCAATCCATGTGAGCATATGCATTTTTGATGTTTGGGTGCCTCTTATTCAGTTTGTTCATTGTATTATAGTATATATTTCTGTTCACTTGATATAAATGTTTACAACTAAAGGGTGATGGAGAACATTTTAGATTGTCATTACTTTAGAAATGAGCATAGACCCTGTTGCTGCATCTACTGTGGCTTTACCTGTAAAGACATAATAAATCAAACATCAAATGTGCCTCCACCACAATCAGTTTACACATAACATGTAGTTTACTGAAGTAAAGTAAAAACATTTATGTTGCTAGTGTTAATTTCAGCAAATCAGCAGCACAGGGATAATGAAGATTAGCAGATAGCTTATGTTAGTTAGTACCCCTGTATGCGCAAAAGAGAGGGTAATGTGATTTTTTTTTTTTTAAAAAAACTTTAAATCTTTGTTTCAGGGGAGCTCATTGTTGTAGGCATTTTACAACTTGGAGGTTGGTGCTACTGAAATGATGAACCCCATTGCAAGAACATTCTTTCTAATATAGCATGTCAGGTAGTCTGCCATTTTCTGTCTATCAAAAAAAAAAAAAAATCACATTTGCTTTGCAATTGTTTTAACTGTTACAGATGTACTAATCTTGTCTGAAAAACATCCAAGGGAATTTTTTTTGTTTAATTTATTTTATACCTTATCTAGGTTTTTTTTTCAGATTGCATGGAAACCTATCAAAATGGCAGAAAACTGTGTAAATATTGAGTTATTTTATGTGGAATGTTGGCCAGTATGTATTTGGGAGGATGGAGGATGAGGGTATGCTGGACAAAAAGAAAAATCACTCTCAGGTGTCAGGATCTCATTTTGTTTTTGTGTGAGAACCAGCACTTCAGCATGGTTCATTATGTGGTAGTGAAGGAAGAGTGTTTATTAGTTGAACTGTAAAGCAATAGGTGCAGTGTTTTACCTGGGGTTATTATGATTTTTGGCATGGTCTAATTTTTATAATTGTTGCAGCTGTTTAATTGACAATTGTATTTATTATCTACAAAAATAATTTTATATTGTATAAATAGCTTAACTGCACAATGAGAATTCAAATTGTTTTAGTAAAGAACATCTTGAACAGATGACCTGACTGTAAACAGCTTAACTGCATAATGAGATTTCAAATAATTTTGAATAATATATCTGGAACAGATAAGCTGGCTGATTCATTAAATGCACTGCAGTAGGCAAACAGAATATCATTCTGTTGGATGAATTTGTTCTACTGCAACACTTTAACTTGGGGGGGGGGGGGGGGGGGACGGCGGAATCTGTGCCTTGGTATTAATTTTGCAGGTTCATATGAAGTGCTTTTCACCTATGTAGGTAGGTATCATTCAAGCATCTTCCAATTTTAGTGGAAGACACCAAATGATTGCATGTTTTAGTTATTAATGTTACCTTATGAAACAAGGATTATGCTGAGTGTTCAAATCAAACATCGTCAGCAGCTTGATTTAATATATCTTTGAAGTAGTTTTCAATATTAGCTAATTGGAAAACATTTTAATGGATTAAGTTTCTGTAAAGTATCACATTGTCTTTTGTAGCAAAACTGGGTGTGAGAGTTCGGATAGATGTAGAATATAACAGTCTACTATTATTTCGGAGGGCATGAAGTGATATTACTCAAGACTTGGTGAGTGATTACCAGAGAAAAATTAGTAAGATTTTAATTATTTGTATAAATAATGGAAGCATAGCTCTTAAAAACATACAAAAATGGAATTACACGGAACAGTATGTGATGAATTGCTTTGCCAGAAATGTTACTGTTTCTCTTTAACAATGGTCTTTTCTTAGTGCATTTGTTAAAAAATAATTTCTATCATAGTAATACTCAAAAAATCATTTAGGATAAAATTGTTCTGGAACTCTTAAGTATAAAATAATATTGTGTGGTTGCTTATACTGTAGAATAGTGAGTGGCAATCCTGAAAAACATGTTTCATGGTTGAGAGTACTGTATTCTGTTTAAAGTTTGACTGCAGCTTGGACAATGATTGAATAGTTAATTTCAATGTATTCACCTATTTTTGAGTTAATAGGCATTGTAATTTCTTAACATGTCTGAGCTAAGGAGAATGAAGAATCCAAGAAAATCAGCAGTTTCACAGGTCAGTTCTATGAACAAAGCCATAAAATTGTCAGGAAAATGTCATAATGGCCACATGGAATGTGCAGTAATGTTGAATTGAGTGAACCTATTGTAAGAGACATGGGTTAATGAGGAATAAGTGTATGATTCCTTTGATCGTTTTCAGCCACTGTTTTACACCAGTGGAGCAAAAGGGGCATTTGTGTAGCAGTAAAACAGCAGTAAACTGGTCCATGACACTCCTCTAGTGAAAACCTAGCTTTGTGTAACTTTTAGGAACAGGACAGTATATGCAATTTCAGGTGTTTACGGCATTGTTTGGCTCTGCTATATGTCTGAAATAATGTCTGTGATTTGAGTACATTGTGCCAAAAAATGAATAAAATTTATAAAATCACTGCATCATTGCTCTTCATCAACATATATGTAATGTCCACAGATATTTTGTCTGTTTTTAAGATCTGCATCTCCTTTACCTGAAATTGTAGGTGTAAGCTATATCCACCTGAAATTTTAAAGTTCACCCTTATGTGTGCATGAGCCATATACAGTCCCAGTATATTCCTGAAATGTTTAATCTGGGACATTTCTCTGTTCTATGTGAAAAATATTACTATTATTACTTGTTATTGTCTCTCTTTGAGTATTGAAATACCTGTTTAGTGTTGGCTTTGAAACTGCAATATTGTAATATTCTTGCATGTAACAAAGAGGGAACTGATTGTCATATATTCTGTACTTTGGACATTGAGTGTAGTCAATGCCCTTCATCTTTAATATCACATTGCACAGTTTATCTAAAGTCCTGTAAAGCATGAAGCTTTCATTTTCAAACCCTTTTTAATATTTTTATTTGTATTTAAAAACTTGTTAATGAGAATATAAAGATGTATTCCTCAAAATTTTAATTAACAATATAAAGACCCAAGCAGTAACTGTCTCTTAAATTATTAAATTGTAAATATGCCTATTCAATTTTAAATGGCTAGAGATGTGTGTAGACATCCTGATACACATAGTATCTCCAATATCTGAGTTCCAGAACAGATTAACTTGTGGGATATTAAAAATATTCACATCCTTTTATAAACATTAACATCCACTCATTATATGTCCATAAACATATTTTCTTGTTTGATATAATCTTCTGCTGTAAATACAGTCATTTGTTAGCATTAAAAGTTTTTTTTTTTTTACAACATTTGTGCAGTATGTATAATCTTAGCATGACTTTCTCATTTGGAAGAAATCTGACTGTCAAGGAAAATTAGGCTCTTGGTAAGGAGTTATAGATAGAGTTTGAATTTGGTGATGTTTTGTCAGTGATCAAGTGAAATGCACTCTTAGGCAGAGGCAAACAAATACCTGCATTGGTAGGCCTAGTGGAATGGAACACTTAATTCCATCCATTTATTCTATTAATTCATCCATTTTTTTCCTCCCACTTTTAGAGTTGTGAGGAGCTGGTGTCTATTCAGGCAGCATTGGACATAAGGCAGCAAAAACTCCATGCATGTTTGCACACCTTCTCACACCAGACCAATTTAGAAAGAAAAGTCAATCTAACAATTGCAATCAGCTGTATCTTTTTTAAAATCTTTCACCAAACAGCGGCAACTAGATCATTTCATTAACTCATAGCTGAGTGTATGTTGTTTCTACATTGTGTTGATCCTACTATGAGATTTTTTCATTATTTTTCTTATAATAAACCACTACGTAACTAACTTTGCGTGATATACGGGCTTCGTGAAGTACAAGTTATCAATGAAATTCATTTTTCTTTTATTAGCATAATGTTTTGAAAATGGAGCAAGTTTTAAGGTTTATTCATTTGTCACAAAGCCAGTACTGTGATATTTTCCCTCTGTGTTTCCTAAAAACTCTGATCTTTCTGTTTATGTTAGCAACTGGATGTTGACATTACTTTAGTTGTTCCAGGGTAACAGCATGTTGATGTTAGACTTCACCCGACTTTGTTTCTTTGAGAAATGTGGCATAGCTCTTAACAGATACACACAATATAATATGAAAAGTGTAGCATAAATCTGCACAGATGTGCGCACACACTTTTTGTCATTTTATCTTAAATGTTGTGTATTTTATAAATATCATAAACTCTAAATTTGTGTTTCCATTCTCAAAACAGTATTACACTAAAACTCTTTGCATTATTAAAAACTTGCAACTAATTTGCTGTTTGGCAGGAAATGTACAATTGCTGTCATTAACTGATTTCTTAATACATATAACGAATATCCTGTCCAAAATATTAAATGAAACAAATTTTTTTTTTTTCCAAGGAGTTTTTTTTTTTTTTTTTTCCGGGAGCCAGTCTTCAATAAGGCATAAGTCCACACTAGGAAACAAATACACTTACCCAAACTCACACAAGCAAGTTTTTGGGATATGGCCGGTTGACAAAATTAACTGGCAAAAAAAAAAAACAACAAAAAAAAAAAAACAACAAAACAAAAACTCAGAAACATGGGAAGAACTTGGATGCTTTACTTAGAGTGTGACTAGACTGTGATCTGTACTCATCTGATGGAGTCTTGTGCAATTTGTGACGCAGCAGCAATTGCCATTGTGCCACAAGTCTGCCCCCCCCCCCTTTTTAAAAAAAAAAAAAGTATTAAGACTCTAAATGGCCACAGGTATGATTTTTTTTTTCTGAACTTCTGTCCTCAAATGTATGCCATAATAGTCTGTACATGGTCTTACATGCTGTTACTAATCTTTGGCTACTTCCCATTGTCCATACACATACTTGCTAAAGCTTATCCCAGCATCATCAGGCAAAAGGCAGGAAACAGTCAATTAACACTACACATATGTGTTTGAAATATGGGAGAAAACTGGAACATACAGATGAAATAGTCAAACTCCACACAGACATTGACAATGTGTTGGATTCAGACAGAGGAAGCTGGATTAGCTGAAGTATCATGGCTAACCATTTCATATCTTCTCTGTTCTGATAAAAATATGTTTTCCCAATCTGTACCTGCTTGTTTTGAATGATATTCGGGTGAAATGATGATCAGTCTGCGTTGTTTTTGTTTTTTTTTTTCTTCAGCTTTCTAAAAATATGAATCTGGAAAAAAAGATTAATACACTTAAAACTCCTTCGGTAGTTAATTGACGTAATGTAATAGTGGAGCAAACATGTTCATATTTGTTTTAAAAAAAGTTTTGTTTATAAGTCTAAGCATCGACTTTGCTAATTTGAATATAGGAATGTGGTATAATTTAGTCTTAATATTCTGAATTAAATGTTACAAAAATAAATGAACTGGTGATGGATTTCAAACATGGCAAATGAACACTGTCATCTCTGTACAGTACAGTGCACCACTGTTTCCAACATTCTGAGAGGTGAACATATCTGTTATGGCTAAGAAATCTATTCAGAGAGTGTGCTTTCTAAGACAGTTACAGAAGTCTGGAGTCTCATGAGTAGTAACAACTATTTTGTACTGGTACATTAGTTAAAGTGTTTTGACCTTCTTCAACTCAGTTTCATATAAAAGTCTCTCTGCTGAGAACACGAAGTAGCTTGAATGGTGTGCACCACTGGTAAAATTATTGGCTACAACCTCCACACTGGATTCACTTTGCAGAATAAAACATCAGGAACTTTTCTGAACTGTCATACTTCTCCCACCCTTAGGTCATTCTCCATTTTCCTGATAAATGTTTTAGGTAGGTCACTACTGAGATTACCAGATTTTATAATAAACTTAGGTGTACAAGCTCAAGGTTTTGACTTTAAGAGTGATCTGCAATAATTTGATGAATATACTACATGTTAATGTGTTTATGTTGATTTGGTTGGTTGTGGGCTGTAACGGAAATGATCTCTGTTTGTATTAATGTTTTATTTATATTGTATGGGTGTCACCAATAAAATTGAATTAAACTGATGTTGATATGATAGTAAAAGATTTACTTTCTTATTTACTTATTTGTCTTCTTGACAATGATTTCCCCAAATTTAATATTAATTAAGCATATAATTGTGTAATGGCTAAGTGTTTAAGATAAAAAGTTGTCAGATTAATCCTCTCACTTGCTTTGTGACCTTGAGTAAGTCATTTATTGTGCCTTTGTACACATTATAGAAATATGTAAATAGCTGTTCTATTCTGTGACTGTAAAACAGTGAGATGCTTTTATAGTAGTGTCCATTAGTGTTCAATATAAAAGTGTATTTCAGTATATGACACAGGTTGTTTGTGATTAAAGCAGTCTATTGTGGATCAGAATCTAATTTCTTTGGAAATGGTTCATAAATGTCTTCCATGGAGTATAGTTTTGTTTCAGCATCACTTGTGAATTGTATATTGCCTATTTTTTTTGAAAGGCAGAGTGCTGAGATAAAGCTGTAAAATGTTCATAATGAGAGTCGCAAAGTTACAGTCAAACAGGATATTTCATATTATGCTAGTTGCTGAATATGAGTCTGAACCATTATATGACCCTACTCAAATAAAATGTCAAATATTCAAGTTTATAATTGTGTAAATAATCTTATTATAATAAATAAAAATTAAGTAGAGAAAGAAAAACAATGATTATATGATGTTTAAAATGTGAAAAACAGACTCGTAGTGTAGTAGATGGATAAGCTGGTTGATATTTGGTGCTAAACTGGATGCAGATCAGATTCTGCCACATTAAATGTTAATGAAAAGTTGCTTTTTTTAGTATAACCTTCTGTACATCCACTCCAAAGCACACTTGAAGGTCTTGAATGTGTACTTTTGCATAATGCACACAGTTTGGTCATCAGGATAGTGTAAAACTATATCACAGTGCAACTTCGCTATCCCTCTGAGCACTGTTAAAACATAAAGAAATGAAAGTTGTATCACAGTGCACAGAAACTGCCTAAAAAAGAATACTCAACAAAAAGTCACATTCAGAACAAGAGGGTACATGAAAGGGAAGCTGCTTAAAAAAAGTGACACACTACAAATATTTTCTAGTGATTTCAGTCATAGCTTTTATTTAGGAACTTTTAGGGAGTCACAGTGTAGTGTAGTGGTTCCCAAACTCTGTCCTGGGGACTGCAGGTTTTTGTTCGAACCAACTTCTGTTTTTATTTAGACTGCTAGCCTAATTAAGTGAACTGTTATCTCTCAGTTTCTGTATTTTGGGATCAATGAAGAAATTACAAAGTAAGTGTATTAATACATTTTAATACAAATAAAGTAGTTGTATGTAGATTTTATATACTGTATGTGTGTATATATATATATATATATATATATATATATATATATATATATATATATATATATATATATATATATATATATAATATGCCTTTCCATTATTTACTAATTAGTGAGTCTGATGCTGAAGCAATGCAGCTTTTCATGATTTAGTGTTGTTTGCCTGCTTTACTTGTTTTTAATTGTCACTATTAAGATACCGTGAAGGGAGCAGGCTACACAAAATTAGGAGAAAATAATAGGAAAACAACAAAAAAAAGAGTTAAGCATTTAAAGCTACAACAAAAAACAGAAGTATTTCTAAATATCTTCTAATGTAAAAATCATACAGCTGTGCTTTTCTGAATGCAGATTAAGAGAAGAGGGAAAAAAAGTCCAGCTAACTAAATGAGAGCAATTATTATCAATTATTAAAACTTTTTATAAATCTGATTGGAACAAAAAAAACTTGAGACCACAGGGGTTCCCAGGACCGAGTTTGGTAACTACTGGTATAGTGTAACATTCTCAGTAACTCAGTCATATTGGTCTTCTAATTGCTATAACAAAATCAAACAGACATAGGAGCTGATAACTTATGAGTTCCTAGCCAGAAGTACAGTGCAACCAAAGCAGCCACTGGGAAAATGCAAAATGGGTGTTTTAGTACTATGCAAACAAGAAGTTGCTATAGTATATCTGATATCTCATGTTTGTCCTACCATGACAGAACAGAAAAAGAAAAAACAAGGGCAAAGACTATGGTTGAGCTCATCAATCTTGGAAAACATTTGCAGAGCCACTGGTGCTGTCAAGGAGCAAACTAAATGGCTATCAAAATGTGGCAAACTCACAAAACTGACCTCCTTAAAGCAAAGAGATCCAGCAATTGCAGTCGTTAAGTTTAACATACTCACTGACTCAAAGCTATGTAGTGTGACTGTTGACAATGCAGTCCCATCCAAATTAAATTTTACTGTTACCAATTGTTCCAGATCTAATTTTGTAGTGTGTATATATGTGTATATATACAGTATAATATATATATATATATATATATATATATATATATATATATATATATATATAATATGTCACAGGTGGCTGGGGGGGTGACCTGGCTGGGACACCCCGGAGGGGGGCTTACACCTCCCTCAGGCCACGTGGGGGCGACCGCCCTGGTGGCTATGGGGACCACGGGTGCAGAGCTTTGAAGCTCAACCCTGCGTGGTCACCGCCAGGGGGTGCCCCAGTGCCTTGGGAGCCCTGGACCTCAGCATTTCCGCCACACCCGGAAGTGCTGGGGGGAAGAGGATCGGGGACACCCGGAGTGTTTCCGGGTGCGCAGCTGGCACTTCCGCCACACTGGGGAGTGCTGGCAGAAGATTGTCGGGAGGCACCTGGAGCACATCCGCGTGATTATGTTGGGTGACTTCAATGTGTCTGGGTCATCTTCCACAATATATATACTTTTGCAGAATTGTATAGTTTTGTGACATCATTTGTCTGATAAAGACTATATAATCTATGCTAAATACTCTGAAACAATTTTAAGACTTGTTAGAAACAAAATCTGTATGATACATAGTTGTAAATTATTTGTATGTAATTGTTGTTTATCATAAGTGGCCTTTATTTCTCTTTAAAGTAACTTTCTTATGTTAGCTTATATAGCATCTGCTCTATGCTTCCTGTAATTCAATTGCTTGTTCACATTGCCTTTAGATATTATTGTCTTTGTTTCTTTGTTTATATTTTTTTAAATTTTATTTTTGTGATGCACTGTAGGTTGCTGCTTGATGTGAAATCATCAGTTAGGACTTCTTAGTTGGTGCCCCATTTGTGGTTTCCCCCTTAACTTTTAAACTTTGCACTAAATAACTATACTGTCAAAGAAATGCAGCTCTTTTGGTAAGATTGTTTTCTGTAACAGTGGTTTTGTGGGGGCTCATGCCATTTTCAGAGAGTTTGAAATATTTAGCACAACTAAGAATAATTGGTGTTTGACTTCAGCATTTTGAAGCTGGTTTGATAGATCAAAATGTGAAACAATTGCATCTCTAATTGACACATAATCTTTTTGCATCTCCAGCATATGTTAAACTACTCTGGGAAATGTCATATATGTAGGCACATTTGTAAACTTGACTGTACCAGAATATATTAAATATTTGGGGTATGTTAATAAAGTATAATCAGTTTTTATTTTATATATCACTTTTCATAAATTACACAGTTATTAGGCCATTTACAAAGCAAACAACAATACAACATAGAAATATAATCTAATAGGTCAAATTACAATAATAATGATGGAAATTTCCTAAACAAATCACATGTAAATTTAGGCTTTGGGAATACACCGTGAACATCTTGGCATTAAATCAAAATGAAATGCAATTAACTAAATGAATGTCAAAGTCAACATTCATGAAAATTTAATAGATTGCATAGCCAGTTTCAGAGTCAGTGCAGTAGGAACACTAAAATTGTTTTTATGTATAAATAAATATAAAAATTGCAAGTCTATAATGGAAAATGAAAAAGGTCAGTTTTCAACTGCACTCTAAACATAGTGATTGATGAAACTAAGAATTGATCTTCTTGCATATATGGAATTGAGGTTAATGAAAATACATGATGTCAGGAGTCTTACAGGGTAGCAGTGAAGGTTGTCATTGGGGGGAATTTTCAGTTAACAGCTTTGCATGTTAGCTGCAGCATATCGGTGCATGATTATATTTTGAGCAGGTCACCTTTGCAGCTAAACCAGTTGAGGGAGTGATGCATTGATTATATTTTATTTTGAGTCTGGACTCTGTCAGCAATATTTTGACTATGTTGCATCATGTTGCTACATTATTTCAGAAAACTATTGAAAAGAGAACTGCTTTAATGCAAGAGAAATACAGCACAAGGAGATGTAACAGTGTATTCTTACAGAAACTGGAAACATCAACATTGTTTTATTGAAAATAAAACTATTTACACCTTAATCTGAAAAATAAATAACTAAACTCTTTTCCTAGAGACAGTTTGGAACATCAGAGAGTACCTGGAATCTGAATGACCTATGTAGCCTACTCAAGATAAGCTCAATGAAGTTCATTTGAGCTGTCATTTGGTTACACCTTGCCTGATGAAGGGGCCTTAGCTGCCTCGAAAGCTTGCATTTGTAATCTATTTAGTTAGCCAATAAAAGGTGTAATTTCACCCTTCTTTCTCCTGTATCAATCTATGGCTAACACGGTACAGCACTCTACTGCTATAATTTGTTGTCAAGAAATTGTGATCCAAACCAAAACCAAGAAGATAGGGGTAGTTATCAAAAGAAGAACTAATTCCTGTCACAAGAGTAGATATATATATGCCAGGCTAGGTATGGAACCTTCGTAAATGCTGGAATCCTTGTGCTTGCCCATTTTTCTTACTTCCAACACATCACCTCCAAGAATTGACAGTTCACTTGTTGCCTAATATATCCCATACTTTGACAGGTGCCATTGTAGCAAGATAATCAATGTTATTCACTTCACTCCACCTGTCAGTAGTTTTAATGTTGTGTCTGATTGGGGTGTGTGTGAATGTTTTCTTCCAGTACATCTAATCTTTTTATCTCTGGTATGGTTTAATAATTTTGAATCTGTCGTGGCGAAAAATTGTCACCAAAAAGCCTTTTACCTGAAATGAAGGCTATTAGGAGACTCAGGATAGGCAAACAGAGTCTATAATTTTATTGCAATAAAAAACAAATAAAAATAACACGGACTCAACCCAATACGGCTAAACTGAGCTGAGCCCTGAATAGTTCCGGACTCAAAACTTATATAGTAATTTCTTATCATTCCGACCTCGCTCAAATTAGCTCATTTGCTCTTTTCTCTGACTCCGTTCTGCACCTGCCCAGCCGATACCTCAAGTTCACATAGGAACCATTATTATCTCCTGACTTTCCCTGCAGCTGGCTCCCCGGTATTTTTACTGTCTATTGTTCATTTTTACTTTCTGTTTTGCTAATTTCTATTGGCCTTGGCTGGGCAGAAGTTCCTTCTTCCATATTTGGGCTTTTTTCTTATCTCTTCCCCTTTCTTGGCTGGCATGCTAGTGTATACTTGGTGGCTCAACGCTAAGCTTTAATTAAAAAGAAATATGGCATGTGCTTTTATTTAATCATTTGCTTGGTAGACCTGACTTGCAATAATATCTACACTAAGGTTAATGCTTATATATTTCTCTATATTTATTTATACTAGTACATGAATATACTAATTTTTGTTTTCCATACATTACATCATCTTGACCTTGTATCAATGCCTTTGCTGTTTCTGCGGACTCACTATTCCAGCTGGTTTCTCACGTACCTACCCTGACCATTCTTCTGTATTCCGTTAGTGGTATCATTCCTTGCTTTCTGGTCTTCTAACTAACAGGTGTCCACATTCCCCCTTCTTCTGTCCTCAGGTAGTTTCTGTACATCATTCTCTTTCTGTTCTATTCTTCCTTTCCCAATATTGGTAATTTTCCTTCAAGCTTTAACTAGAAAATGCAATATAACTAATGTCTTTATTTAACTATTTGCTTGCCATATCTTATTTTGTCATGTCTAAATTAAGCTAAATCTATTGCTTTAGAAGCTGTTAATTACTTTTATGGTTTTTTTATGCTAATATGCTATTTATGCTAATATATAAATTTTTATCTTCCATATTACTTGATTGTACTGTGCCAAGGGAAGCTTGACATCTTTCATTTTCAGCTTTTCATTGGTTTATATTTGCATGATCTGTTAGAGTGCTTTAACCATCCAGCCATCTATATCCTGCAGTCATTTCTCCTCCGGTTAGTATCTGAGTAAGCTAGAGTCTTTCTCATGAGCAACAGGCCCCAGCTTTGTCCAGAAGCATATTCAGTCACACCAGATCAAATTAGAGTTACCACTTAATCTAACATCATGTCTTTTGATTGGAAAGAAAAACAAACACCATTAGATCATGAAGAACATGCATAGTACATACAAAAGGCAACTTATTCAAGAGCTATATAAGGTCACTTTGATTATGACGCAGCAACACTATCTACAGTATTACTCTATTTAAAACTATAAACATTTGTTCATATTTTATCTTCCATTTGTCAATCTTTGTATTGTTTGACTCTGTAAACATTTATTTTTTTGGTAAAAATAAGTTATTTACATATTACAAAATACAGTCCACAACAATACCATATAACAAACACAGTCATTATCCATTTCCATGTTTTAACTGAAACCCATGTTACTCATCTATGTGTTGGTATAAAATCATTTCCCATTAATGCCTTATTCCCCATTTCCCAGTACCTACTAGCCTTTCCATATTTCTTTAGCAGCTGCAAAACTCCACTTCTCAATATCCATCTTTATTTTCTTTTCAAGCTCCTTTTCCAAAATCTTTTTACCCACTGCACATCTTTTGTCACAAACCTCTTTATCATGATACCCCTGGCATTCCATATCTATGTCTTTGCTAGGGTAATAACAAGCCATATAAAAAAGGCCTCCCTTGAAATTTTGCTGTTTCAAAGTAGGCACTCCTGTTTTTAAAATTAACCCATAGGACAAAAAATGAATCTGTTACCAATATCAATAATCCTATCACGTTCACCCACATGTCTTCTGTCCACCTGGGCACAGTCTGGTCTTGGATATGTCCCTGTCTGTGTCAAACCTTGCCTTTAGATCTCTCCCTCATACATAGTGTTCCCCAGACCATTATCCAGTTCAAATCCTTTAAAGTATTTTCCAGCCCTTTTGGCTATATCACTGTCCATAACCCCATTCACACTTTATTGTCAGACTCTACCTCTCCTCCTTTGTACACCTGATAGCTTTCTTATTTTATGTATCAGTCCAGCTTAAATTTCAACTTCCACCACTGTAGGGAGATGGAGCCTGTTTTTACATCATGTTTCCAAAGTAGTATCTAACTCCTGATAGGACATAGACCAAATACAGCTCACACTTGCACCCACATCAATGTTCATCCTGGCTTTTAAAGTCACTATGTAAAATGTAGCCTCATTGATTGATTTTTTTTGCTTGGAAAGGTACAACATCTTGTGGTCAGTATGAGTGTGCCTTCTTCAGCAGTGGTAGTGGCCAGCAGCCTCGATGAGTCTCACCACAGTCATCTCCCTCAAACTCCTATTCCTCACATCCCTACCCAAACAGCCCCCAAAAACTCCCCCATCTGAACTTTTATCATTCCCTCGAACATCTCTCTATGACAGGTTTATTACAGAGTTTCTCTTTCTCTTTACCACTTCTGCTCTTTATGTGAGTTTGTCTATTTCCATTCTAAAATGAAAGTCTGCTTCTTGAATGAAAGTGGTAGCATGTAGAATTGCTATTGATGAAAATGCTATTTTTTCCAAATGTTTTAAGTGTTTCATAAATAAAACCATCCTTAAGCTGTGATGTTGTTGCTGCCAGTTGTAAGAGCTAAGAAAATTAAAATGTATACTTGCAATGTATACTCTTCTAGACATTGAGAGATGTTTTTATTGGCAAGTTTAAAGTTAGGTCAGTATACAATATATTTCTAATAAAGGCTTATTATTATTTTACGATTTCATGGCAGTATTCATGACTTTTTCTTTGCCTTTAAGTTTTCATTTGTTGCTTCTTGACCTTATAAATGTAGGTCAGAATTCTGCTGACTTTGCTGTATATCTAGAACAGAAATTTTGTTTATGTACTGCCAGATTCTAAACATTTATAGTTCTTTGCAGCCTTTTTCTTTCTAAAGGTTAACGGTCTTTATTGGTGATATATTTCATGATGTATATTTTATGATTGTACTAGAACAAATTATATATATTTTATGATTGTATTAGAACAAAATGTGAGTGACTTCTGTGCAAATGTAATAAACCGAGTCTAATGTAGGCACCGTGGCCCATACAGGTTAATTGCTACTGAGCTAGGCTGCAGACCTCTGCAATTCTGAATCAGATCCAACAGGTTTGAAAGTGTTATTTTTATGATGATAATTTATTTAACCTACACTCAAACAGCTTTCAGCTCAAAATATAATGAGTGTTGTTGAAAGAAAATTAAGAATGATTTCATAAATGATAGTTTTGAGCAAATCTTTTACATTTAAAGAAAATGATAGGTCTTATATAATCTTCTTTATTCACTTTGCCTTGCAGACATTATGGCCCAATGGCATAGGCAAATCCTTAAGAATACTTGAGTCCGATTCACTCCATGACCCTGATGTTACTTTAAAATATATAATTTTTAAAACTTTTCAGCTCCTTCCTTATAAGAAAGGACAGAGCAGGCTTTTCTTCTTAGGAGGCTGCATTTTTTTAATGTGGGCAATAGCATCCTTCACATATTCTAATACACTGTGATGCCAGTGCCATTTTCTAAACTATGGTGTGCTAGGGCCTCATTTATAAAGCTTGTGCTCATACAAAAAGAAGCTTGAAATGTGTGTACTCAAATTCCCATGCAATATAAAAGAAAACTTGACAGAGGAATGTACACATATTCACTCAACTCTGCCCCATGCATACACAACATTTCAGACAAACCTTGAAATGAACAAGCAGGGAAATGCACCCATACCAGCTAAATGATGAGTCACGTGTATAGTAATTCATATTACTGAACTGTTATAATAATATGTGTTGATCTGACACCTCAGAAACAATGACTGTGATGCACAGACTACATTTAAGTTCCATTTTATTAGGGCAAATGCTATGTATTAGTACTGAAGAGCTTTTTAGTTTTTTGTTAGGTTGTATCAGCCATCAGTTGTCACTTTTTCGGGACCTGGCCAACAGGCCGGGAATTCTCAGCCAAGCTTCACTCCATCATTCCTGTTGTGCTGGAAGCAATTAACTGACTGGTGAGACACTACATCCATTTTTTTGTATGGTGTGGGTGTACATACATAAAACAATAAATGTTTTTGCCAACATAAAAAAGGAAATCTGCTGTAGTGCCCAATTCTGCTAACGTAACCAGAGCACTTTACTGCACCCATATTGCAATAAGGGCACCTGGTGAGAGCACAACTGCTTTTGATAACTGTGAGCAGTGACATTTTATTAACATACAAGTCATTTGCAATGCCAAGATGAGACTGACAAACATTGTGGTTCAGTGCCCTGGGTCAACCCATGATTCATGTATTATGAGGCAAAGTAGCTTTGACAGATGTGATGGAGCTGTACATTTCGGCTGGCTTGAAGGTAAGGTAACTGGCTGAACCATCAGTGTTCATATAATCCCTAGTATTCATTATAAAAGCAATCACATCATGTGTTAAGTGATAGTGGATACCCACTTAGATGAGGGTGCCTTATGCTTTTCCCTTATCCCCAGAGCATAGACGAGAGGTACTGTAATGCTGTGTGTGATATTTTAGTCTCAGTTGTGGAACACAGCATGATACTCTTGAATGCATGAGGCAGGGTCTCAATGTGTCAGGAGTGAGCAGTTCTACAGGATCATGATTGCATATTTACGAGGTTGACTAGCATGCTTCATATATGAACTTTTCAGGGAGATGTTAGGAGTTATGTTCATGTATGCATTAATTACAAGGTGAGTGTGATGTATAAATGGTGAACTGCGTAGAAATGGTCATTCCCCCTGGTTTTAGTACTACTTTTTTTTTTTCAGCAGGTTTTTTCTGCATGCATATATTTTCATACTCGATTCCACATTAAGTTTTATAAATGAGGTTCCTGGGCTGGTAATATCACTTTAAGAGAAGCCCTCTGAATCAGTTATGAGTCTCACTGTGGACCCCCTGGAGGTAGTAGTGAAGGAGACAATTAAAACAAAACTGAGTTATGAACAACATTTCACATTCTGTCTCTAACATGCTAACGCTGAGTACATTCAGCCAACGAACAATTCTTTTAAAAAAACCAAAAAGTAAAACTGCATCAAGAATCGATATTGGGGCTGCTTCATACCAACTTCTGTGAAAAGTCAAGTTTCTCCCTGGGAACAAATAAAGTTCTATCTGTCTAATTGTATTTACATTTATATTACATTTACTTATTTGAGTGACACCTCTATCTGAGAAACAAGTGGTTACAGCTCTTTTTTTGTTTTTTTCAATAGGGGCACAAATAGACAAAGTGACTTCCTCATGATCGCACAGTGTCAGCAGTGGGATTTAAACCCACAACCTCAGGGTTTGAAGTCCAAAGGTTTAGCCACTATGCCATACTGCCTTTAAATATTTTAACTTTTTCTAAGACATCTGTGTTTAAACGAAGTATGCTATAAATCCTTTATGTTGGTCTGCCTGAGAGGAAAATAGGTAGAGAAAATATTGCAAACAGGATCAGGAAGTGAATGAGGTAGTGCAAATCCTAAACTAAATATACTAAAAATCAGTAGTTGGAGACATGCCAGAATTTCTAATTATCCAGGAAGTCACATCAGACAATAACAACCATCATGAAAGGTTTCATGTATCTATAATTTTGGACAACCAGAAAAAATATGATGCTGTCCTTGTAATGGTACTGGCACGGAAGTCACGTACCTCAACTTCCAGTTGTTCCTTAGTGGAAAAAGGAATGGAGATCATATACAACACTACTCAACATGGTGGCATGATGTTATGAAATATTTTTATCAATGTGAAAATCACCTCAAACCAAGAAACTAATTAAAGAAATGTGTTTCATGTATTCAAAAAACCTCAAGCGGTAGAACGTAACAAGTCCATTCTTGCAAGTCTATTCTTCAGCATACCGATTAAACATTTTCTCAGATTCCATACCACAAAAATAATTTCATCTGGTATCCCTTCATCAATGGGATCAATGGATAGTTTTTACTTTTGTTGTATTAGTGCTGATGTGGATATGCCGCCTTTATTGTTTTCACATATTTTTAGTTTTCAGGACATGCAAAGTCTAAATTACCGTACTGTAGTGTTATTTACCAAATCTTATGTGATTGTTTATGTATTTGACTTTGTAAGATATGTCTGAACAGTCAGTGGGGTTTTAGCCCTGACCTTGAAGGGCTTTGGTGTTTAAAATCTGCACAGAAGTTTTGTTGCCCATCTTCATTTCCTATGGTTTGCCATTCAGAGTTGTAAAAGCACACATCTGTATGTTTAAAGAACAGTGACATAATGCCATTGCCATCACTGCAATTTTGGATCTTGTTGTGTGGATCATAATAATTTTCTGTCTTTCTAAAGGTGTCTTTATTGGAATTAAGATTTTTTTTGCACCCTATAGAAAATATCAACTTAAATCTCTATTGCTATTCTGATGACGTTTGTTTAAAAATGATTGTCAAAAGGACTTTTAAGCAGAAAATAACATAATAAGTATGAATAAGTTTGCTAGGATATATTGTTACATTTTAGAAAAGGAAAAAGAACTTTGAACTGGGTAAGAAGGAAAAAATGTTGTTCATTACTATTCCCATATAGGACTTTTGTGTTAGACTAATATTAGATTACTGCTATGAAGAAAAAATGAACACCTATATAAATAAAAAAAACAATCAACTGTGCCTATTAGGTCAAATATCTTTATATTTACAGGCTTATGCAGCAAACGTATTTTGGAATTCAAACTGAGTCATTAATTTAAGCATAAACCTATGAGTATGTAATGCAACTGCCTCTGTGACCAGCAGGACACCATCTGTTGGTAGTGGATGGTATTGACTCGTACGTAAGTTAGGGCATTTGTAAAACGTTCCCTGTCTGTTTCCACAGTTATTTTTCACTGACACTACACAATTTCTTTTAAAGCAAATTGAAATTAAAGAGGTTTGTGGATTCAGCTTCCTTTTACCTTTTTATAACATGCTTGAGTCTTGTACGTAATATGTTAAATTTCACCCACTTTACATAATTTGTCTGTCATTTATCAGGCATGCCTAAAATCCTCCTGGAAACCATAGTTTAAAAAGGTCAGATTTATTGAACACCCTGAATTGTTTGTGTCAGTTTGCATTTCTGGATTTGGTGTGGCTGTTTAAGAACTGGCAACCAGTTCAGTGTAGCTATCTACTTTTCATCCTTGCTATGCAGGGAACACGTAGGCATGCTAATTTTAGGTTTTGCTCTTTCCTTTTCTCTTTTATGTGTAGCGACCAATGGTCACGTTCATGGAAACATTAAATAGTGAAATAGAAGGGTTAAACTACCCTAATAATGAAGAAATAAATTACAGTATCTACTTGTCACCATTAGATTAGCCATGGAGAGGCCCGGCCCTAACTCCTCCATGTAAGCATTTCTATATGATCCATTATTATTAATTTCCACCAACTAAATAACAATCATATACAGCACTCAACACGTATGCAGAATATGGTACCAGTGAAAGAGACATTTTAAGGCTGAGATGTTATTGCCAGTTTCTCCTTTGCAAGACAGTTTGCATACTTCCATCACTCCTAAACTATACAGTATTTAACATATGGAATGTGCAGTCAATTTGAACCTTCGAAGATTTGTATTTGATAATATCTTTACACTATTTGAACAACAGTGTGAAATGTATTTTTTCATGAAAGCATTTATTTTCCTGCATTCAAGGTTAAAGCTTTGTTTAAAGAAACCTGGAAAATTAAATCTTCTACCTGCAAACAAGATATTGGGTAATATCTTTAAACTATTTGAATGTTTTTGTTAGTGCACCTCTAGGTCGTCAGGAATGCATGGTTGATTAATCCATTGTATGTGCTTTTGTTTCATGTGTCAGTTATCCAGTTGTATGCTCAAAACAATGCAAAATGTGTATTTTTAGTAAAACATTTAAATAAATACTTTTGTAAAAAAACAAAAAAAAACAAAAAAAAAAAAAACAGCGCATATCCTAAACAGAAGACTAAATATACATGGTTCTGACATTTTCAGTGAATTTTAATTGTTTTTTTTTCTGCTTCTTTGAGCCTTTGTTCTTTATTTCAGGTATCTTGTTTGGAAAGTTTTATAACATGACACTGACCTTTATTTGCAATACTTTCTCTTTTGTGATATAGACTTTTTTTCATGGTCTTGGAGCTTAAAGTAACAACAAATTCTTTTTTTCACCATGGTTTTGAAAATATATCTCTGTATATTATGTACATATACATTTATCAGTGTGTTACACATTTAATACATCTTCCCATTTTATCAGCAGGACAACCTGGAGTTCTAAGCCTAAAAGTACTGAAGATCTGTGAAGAGTGTTCCATGCAGATTGCTCTTTGCCAACTGTTGGAGAAACTTAGTGTTGATAACTCCTTACTGCAGGAGGTTGAATTTAAGGTTCTATTCACCAAGGCCACTGCATCTCTCTTGAAAGTCAAACCTGGAGACCATGTTCACATTCATCCTCCCTGGTATGTCCGTAAGGAACTACATTACTAATTTAACAATGTATTCAGTTTTTTATCTTCTTCTCTACATGCTTCTCTTTACAGCATGTCCTGTAATGTTAAGAGGAGCATGGCCTGACTCGTTGGTTTTTCTGATGTTAAGGGATAGATTTCAGTGTTTCAAGGCATGTCTGTTGATCTGTGTCATTTTTATTGGTGAACAAGCCTATGATGGTGGTGTCATCATTAAATTTAATGTTAGAGTTAGACCTGTGTTTGTCCATACACTCAGATGTGATCAAGGAAGAGCTGGACGAACTACCTTGTCTAGAGTCCGTGTTTGAGGACCAAAGTGAAAATGAAGCTGCCAGTTTACACATTCTGGTACCTCCCAGTTTAGAAGTCCCAAATTATGTCTCTCCACATTTGTTTTTTTTTTTTGACACACCAGCAATTATACTTTTGAGTCAGATAATAATTTTATATTTTTTCAGTGAGGTATTAAAGATGTCATTGAAAATTCCAAGTAATTGGTTGCTACCTATTTTTTAAATGTGCACTAAAATTTTATCTAGACTAGATATTGTATGGTTATTGAACTTTGTTCTCATGATTGAACTAAGCATTTAATGTTCATTCAGGAGGGAAAATGTGATTGAAATTAGATGAGAGTTTAGTTTGTAATCCATAAGCACCTATATACCATCCCACATTTTACTTGCATCACAAAACAATTTCACATACAGTTTGCAGCATAACCTGATAATGATTGTAGCATCCTTGCTTGTTTTCCTGAGCTTGTAACTTGCCTTTTCTGTATGCTTCTGTATAATTGTTCTGAAATGCATTACAACATCCATCCATCCATTTTCCAACCCGCTGAATCCGAACACAGGGTCACGGGGGTCTGCTGGAGCCAATCCCAGCCAACACAGGGCACAAGGCAGGGAACCAATCCCGGGCAGGGTGCCAACCCACCGCAGGACACACACAAACACACCCACACACCAAGCACACACTAGGGCCAATTTAGGATTGCCAATCCACCTAACCCGCATGTCTTTGGACTGTGGGAGGAAACCGGAGCGCCCGGAGGAAACCCATGCAGACACGGGGAGAACATGCAACATGCCTGCAGTAAATTGCAAATGTCAATGGTGTTCCATGGTTCCATATTGGGAAATAAGTAGATTGTTTGTTTATGTAGCAACACAATCCTCCATGCATTTTTTTAAATACTCTGGTTGTGACCATTGCATTAATTATCCAGATCTGATGAGGTATCTTTAAACAAGTCTCTATTTATAGAATCAAAACAATCGTACCTGTTTTCCCCAGACTATTTAGTCCAGCAGTGAACCATTTTTTTATGATGTGATTGTAAACAGCATTCATAAAAACACTGGAATCTCTCAGAAAGATAGATAAGCAGAATTTCTTCATTAAATATTTCAAATCAAGTGAGCAGTTTTTTGAGAAATTTTAACATCTGTGCATGAAACATTGTTTAGCATCAGACACATGATCTCCTCTCCTTTTACTTACTGAAAGTCTGATTAATATATTAGATATAAAAACTGGCCAGATTAAATGGAGAATTTTATACCTCTGAGATTGTCCATGTTTCTAAACAAAAAACATAGCATATTGTGAAGTGTCTGTTGAGCCAGGCTTCTCTTATATCATTTGTTTGTTGTCCAGTACAGTAGTTGATGGCTTTAGTGTTTTGTTCAAACCTGGTTGCCACCCTTTCATCTTCCGTTTCTTACCTATCATTATCTGGTTATTCCCATTTGAGCCATGCAGGTTGTATTAGTAATAGATAGCTGGTGTAACTACTCCTTGTTTAACTTGTTAAAGGTTAAATCTTAAATAGTTACTTATTTGTTTAGAAATGTTTGGCGATCAAAAGTAATAGACTGCAGAAACAGACAGCAGTAGCTGTGAAAACAAGAAGATTATATTAAAAAAAAACACCACTCTCCGGCACCATGATAATCTAAAATGTATATGTGAACTGATTTAGTGGATGTCCCCTTCTTTCAAAAGAATTTACTCTGTGTTTTAAAGAAGTGGTTATTCATCTAATCATATAGTATCTTGTCAATTCCTATTCACCTCTTGTTTTCAAAACTGTATTAAATTGAAATTTTCAACTTACTAATTATTGGCTGTGGTTTTAATTCTTCTTGAGTAAGTATTAAAAGATGGAGTTATTTTTAGGAAATATGTTTTGTTTATAGACTATCATTCCTATGTTCAAATCACTTAATAGGGGCTTGGATATACAGTATTCCAGTTGTTACTCATGTTTGTGTTTGTGTGTGTGTGTGTGTGTGTGTGACATAGGAAAATTTAGTGACTTCATTAAATAGACATAGTGAATCAGCAGTATTTATAGTCCTATACCTCACTATAATACTGAAAGAAGTAAAGCAGCTTTCCATTAAAACATCACAAACAGAAAAAAAACAGAAAAACAAAAAAACTTAACACTGATTAGCAGTTGTAGTTCATTAATTTCCTGCTGCTCCATTGCATATTGCAATGTAATCCATCCATCCATTTTCCAACCCGCTGACTCCGAACATAGGGTCACGGGGGTCTGCTGGAGCCAATCCCAGCCAACATAGGGCACAAGGCAGGAACCAATCCCGGGCAGGGTGCCAACCCACCGCAGTGCAATGTAATTAATCTTGTAATTAAGAATACTGTAATTAAGAATACTGTACTGAATACTGAAAACTTGCAGCTACGGCACTGCTATTCTTTTGCACCATTGTACATGGATTTTTTTCAGAAAAAGAACACTGATGTTTTGAGGTAAAATATGTATTTCAGGTAAGGATATAAGATAGTTTTACTCAATAATCATGGAGAAGAATAGGCAACTTATTGATTAGTATGTGCAAGTAAGAATTTCTGTATAATCTCTACATGTAACAGAAATGACCCAATAAACTTTTGATAGTCTTTGAAGTTGCTGTTTCATACTTAAATTGGAAGTTTTCAAAATTTGCTACATAAATACATCATCTAATGGTAGACAGTGTTTGAATCTTTGTTTTTCAGTTATTCAGTTTAGGAAGACAGAAGTTTCGAGTTCATGTTGTTACACTTGCTGCTCATGGTGCCAAACAGTGATGGTGTGTTGTGTGTTAATTAATATGTGCAGGTTAATTTTTCAGAAATAGAAAAATAGATAGTTTTCCAGTTTGAAGAACAGATAAAAAGCACCTGGTCAGCTTCTAGTTTTAATAATGCTGTATCACAATTTGTGACCCTTTACATTCTTCGCCTTAATAAATTGTATTTAATGACAGAATAAGATGTTTTACAGTTTACTTCTAAAATAAAACTTGTCACCTGTCTCCTAGACCATATTCCAATTAGTTTCTTTTACAAAGCTGTCTTTCACATCCCATATTCAGTTTCACTATATTTAATACATTTTTATAGATTAACATTTTTCCCTGATTCCTTTAGAATGGACATAGCTAAATCTTAGATTTAGATTTGAATGTCCTTAGGTTAGACTTGTCCTTGGAAATCAAAGACAAATTTTAAACTTACAATACTTTCTAAACTCCGTACTGGTGTCCTTTCTCTAAAATAGAGACTTAACAATAATGCAAATTGGCAGTCCAGTTTTTATTTTCATCTCATCACAAAAGTAACCTGCATCATGTTCTAAATGATATTCTGATTATGTAAACAAACATGAGTAGGAAAGGAACAGAATAAACAAAAGTAAACTGTATATTTAAGGAAAACAACAAGTCTTGAAGTCTTTCAGTAACATCTTTATGTGTGCTGATCCCTGCCTATAAAGTGAGGTGTCTTGCCAACTTTTCCACCTCAAAGTACCAGACCAAATTTCTTGTATCTTACTCTCTCTCCCATTAGTGCACTCTTGTTATCTTGGTCTCTCGTCCTCCTTTTACCCAACTTTACAAA